>NC_136906.1:57315655-57383510 GCF_949606895.1 Notothenia rossii | reverse complement strand
CCCATCGTGGTTGGCTGCGCAATACAAATCCATTTATGGTTCTGGTCTGTTTTCACCCTTTGATAAAACCACCTCGACAGAATACAGATATGCATTATCTTGGCATAAAGCCCTAATTCTACAAATATTAACTTAATATCCCAAATAAGAATGTTTTCAAGCAACTATGTTTACAGATTACATCTCTCTGTTATTCAAAAGTAAAACCACATTGTACTTTATTAGAAATACTCCTGCATATGTTAAAGAACAGAAACCACATAGGCTCTGAATGTACCAGGCTTTGACATTCATCTTTGGTGATCCGAACACAAGGGGATGGCTCTTAAAGTAAGGCTCCACTCATTAGATATTTAATCAAAACTTCAGTATTTAGTGAAACATTATGTTTAAACCATACCCTGAAGAAATCAGCGATATTCCCCGGTAAATAATGATTTTATAGCTCTTTTTTATCAAAACCTGTATATTCCGTCAGGCAGCTGCCATTTTCAGTAGTCACGTGATCCGAAAAACTAGGTCGTGACGTCATCTATGCGTTCACTTTGTAAACACACCCTTTATATATACAGTCTATGAAACACACGAACAGCTCATTCGACGAAAACATGGCGGAGTATTTGAGTTTGGAGTCGTCAGCCGAGGAAGAAGTTTTGAGCAATGTGGAGAGATTGGATGGGGGAATTCAGCCATACAGGTTCGAGCCAAGTGGCCAGAACCGTCAGGAATCCAGGGACAGTGACGATGAGGATGAACAGCACGGTGATCTTGCTGGAGACGATCCCTTTACTCGTGCAATTGATTTCGGGTAGGGAGATCTGTACATGAATGGTGTACTTGCGATCGGTGAGTAGCCATGGACAATCCTCTTATGAACATATGTTGTCATGAGCTTGAAGAGCTTGAAAATAAACTGTTCACAGACGACTTGGATTGCACACAGGGGAATCCCCCTCTCTCTCCCTCTCCTGACAGCCTGTCAGTATCTCACGCAGCTCACTGATCCAGTAATGAGTGACCCGACAGTGAATAATAAATATATTTATAACTAGTTTAGCTTGTTCCAGAGGTAGATAAAATAGCGAAGTGTAGGTCTAACTCTTGTGTGTTTCGCTCCGCTCACCGAAGCATACGTTGCATTCCGCTATTTTACTGTAATGCCACTGCATCCCCATTAAGTAATGGTTGATTAATAAATCCCATTTTATGTTTCATCATACTCTCAGAGTAGTCGTCCGGAAACTTGAAATGTTCGCTGCAAACATGCGCCTGTGGATCTTTCGGTTCGGGCCGAGGACATTTCGCGAGCCACTGCCTCCGAACGTACTTCCCCGTTGGCAATAGATGGAACCGAGCATTCCGTGGATTGTTCCTATCTGAATTGTGGCAATGTTTCGCGATACAATGAGGTGTAGTACCGTGAAAAGGGAGTCGGAGGTGGTGTATTAAGAATGGACTTCCACACTTTATTATCCATTAAACACTCGGAGGTTAATACATGAACTGCTCTCATTGACAAGCTAGCAGGAATGACTGGCTAACCCTACCGGTGTTTCCCATAAAGGGTCCCTGTAGCAACAACACAAACAAGGTGAATCATGGTCCCCAATATGGTGTCACCACAGAGGCAAGGCCGTGGGAAGTAGGGGTGCTGAGGGTGCTGCAGCACCCCCTGGTGGATGACAGGGGATCTGCACTTCTACAAGATATAATACTAATATAATACCAAAAAAATGAATTTTCAGCCTTGATCTAACAACATTCATAATTAAGTAAAGATAACACCCTTTTCACCCCGGTTACATTTTCCATTTGCCCTGTACGATGGGCGCTGTAGTGATGAAAGTGGGGGATGTTGGCTTCAGGCGCCCGCAGCTCACAGCCAAAGTGAGAGAGATAGAGAGAGGGGGTGCACCGGTACCGGCGGGGATTGTTGTTAGCTTCGGTTGCGCTAACGGATATAAGAAGCTGTTTCTACAATAATGTGGAGGGAGAGTTCTGTCCTGTCAGACTGAGAGGCTCAGTGAGGTAAAGGACTCTGAGGGTTTAGATAGTTCACTTTAGTCTAAGTTATCTCAGTGAGTCTCAAACGTATTGATCACAATTATGTAAACAAATATTTCCAAGGCACACCTTTATAATTATTAGGATAAATAAAAACAGGTTTGAAATCATTCCAATGTATACTATAGGACAGTAAACCAAAAATATCATTTAAAACTGGAGAGATTTAAAAATATGCATAAATAAATGTTAACTGGTAAAATAAGATATGAATGAACAACAAAAATAAAATAAGTTACATTTATTTGTTATTGGCTATGGTAGGTTATTGAAAATGTTCACATACTTATTTGATTAATAAAATGCAAACCGATCATTTTCATATGGGTGTTTAGAGTTGTACCCCCCAGATCAGTCTCTAGTAATTGGGCACTCAAAGTGCACCAGATTGAAGCATTTTACTTTCAAATGTTAAAAATATCTTCCCGGGGGGGCACCCCCGGACCCCCCTAGAGGATGTGAAGTCCACCCCCCAATTAAAACATGTTATAATACTAAATACATTTGAAGCCTTTTTATATAAGCTGTCCACCATGTCAATATGTTTCTCTTTTCATAGTGTATTGGTCTTTTGTAGAGGTCTTTCATTGCCAGCTAAAATCTTGCCTATAGGGCAGCACATTGGTCAGAACCAGACCTGGTGTCATCCCCACAGCACCCCCCATTTGAAACATGTTCCCACGGCTATGCACAGAGGCATATTTAAATATAATTGTGAGAGTAACTACAGTAAACAACATGAACAAAGCACATACGTCAATTTGCCCTCGACACCAAACGCATAGTTCACGTCACGTCCGGTAAAATAAGTCATGTGACTCGTCAAAATGGCGCCGCCCACAGGGTTGATGTTATTTCGGTAATTAATCAGCTTAAAATCACTGATAACATCATCAGATTCAAAAAAAAAAAAAAGACTGGCAGAGACTGATCTGTTTTATCGGATGATAATTTTTTTAAATGCGTGTCATGAGGATTCCCTCCCTTTAATATTTCCGTTTACCCCGCTGTTACGTTCCCTATTGGGCTAGGGGAGCCAAAGGGGAAATAACACGACCAGAGTGGTATTGGTAATAATTATAAGTGGTTTTATTACACCAAGAGAGAACTTCAACAAGGAAGTTTATAAACACAACAAAACCTTCCCGTTACACGGGGTACAAATGGTGACTCAAGAAGCTGCACACACAAACAGTTGTAGCTGGTCTACAGGTGCTACTCACCTGGGTCTAAGCTAATACTTGTTAAACAGATCACAACAGCTGGTCAACAGGTGCTACTCACCTGGGTCTAAGCTAATACGGGTTAAACAGATCACAATATTACACAATACACAACAGCTGGTCAACAGGTGCTACTCACCTGGGTCTTAGCTAATACGGGTTAAACAGATCACAATATTACACAATACGAAGCTACAACACTCTACTTGCACTCGGCTAAGTATCTGCGGATTACAGGGGGAGCTAACAGTATAAAACACACAAGAAGTATCGCAATGCTAGAGGCGTCTGTCTCCCAACACAGAGCCTCCCGAATGATCTCCGTTCCCAGCCTTTGTACTCCTCCCCCCCCCCCCCGGGGAATGTGCCGGAAAGGGCGGGGATTGGATAACGTCTCATCCAATCACCTCTTCGGATGCAGCGAGGGCGGGACGTCTGCGGCTGTAACACCCGCATTAGAATGCCTCTCCACGTACGTCTCGAGTGACCACTTGTGAACACATCGCTCTTCTTTATATGTAAATAAACATGTACGTCAAAAGTTGAGGTTTCATTAAAACACAATTGTGACTTGTGTCTTAACGCAATGCCAAACTAATCTTTTCACACAAGGGAAAATATGAAGTGTTCCTGGAGAGCAATGTAGCATTCAAAGGCATTCGTAAATGCAGTCTGTTCCATTAAAAAGTGAACATGAAAGCAACAGGAACATATTACAACTCTTCCAGGAAACCTCAAGGAATAATAGGGATAAACAGCATCATCCAACAGTTTTAAAAGAGTATTATCTGGTGGATCAACTTAAAGAGGCCCTATTATGCATTATTGGGGGTTTTCCTGTAGTGTGTTATATTGGTTTTTGTGCATGTAAATGGTCTGCAAAGGCTAAATATCCATGTTTGGCTAGCGCTAAAACACATTGTACATGATAGGCTCAGGGACGGGACATCTCTAAGCGTTTGACCAATCTAATCCGAGCAGGCTGGCTAACCAATCAGAGCAGACTGGGCTCTGGTTTCAGACAGAGGGTGAAAAGAGGGGCTACAGTACAGGCCGTATGATACCTCATTCACACCAACGCAACTCCGGTTCAAGCTCCGTGCTAGAGCTTTTCAGGTTCAGAACCGGTTCTTCGGTTTAGCTCCGGCTCTTTTCACATTGCCCAGAGTCCGACTGGTGCTGCGTCATTGCGTCATCGTTTGCGTGCCTGCTTCATAAAGCCAAACCGCCCGGAAACCCCTGACAGCTGACACCGACAACAATGGCCGATTGTGCTCCAGCTTCCTCTGTACCTCTTTGGAAGAACAGATTCCCAGTAGGTAGCTGGTCTCTTCAGTGGAGCACTGCTGCTTGTTAAGTTTCTCCATCGTTCTCCAACTGGATAAAACGGCGGCTTTTTGTTGTTGTTCAGGAATTGTTTAGGGCCCCAATGAAACGAAAAGACACCAGAATCTGTCAACATGTTGGCATGTATTGTGATCTTCATTGGTTAGTGAGTTTGTAAGCAGTGTTGATGTTATCTTCACTTTGCCTCTTTGAATCTCGCAGTCTTGTTTATTTTAAAAACTCTTCCCCAGAATGAATATAAGGTTCACTGTTCTATAATCTTAAGAGCTGTTGTGAATCACTCGGTGAGTAACACACACGCACACATCAGATGAGCAGACAGTCATCGTGGCCCTGGACGCATGCTGTTAAAGATAATTAAATTTTAGCATATGAGGGCCAGAACAACTCGTGATCGGATCTCAATGCGTTCCCAATGCGTCTCGAGTGCATTTTCACCAGTACAGATTACTTAAGACTCCAGAGGCCTGTACTACGAAGCTGGTTCAACCTAACCTGGATATGTTTGAGTTAGCCGGTTGGCCTAATCCAAAACATACGCGCTCTCGCTAAACTGTACTACGACGCTGGTTATCAAATGGATCGCTCAAGTCTGAGTGTTGCAAGGCCAGATATGGCTCAGCTGACTCAGATAAGGAAATATGATACATTATGATGTGATATGCTGCAGACTGTAGGCTACTTAATGTTACTCTGATGTGGTTACTTATGTTGTGGCAGATATTTAAGTAAGCTTTCTTAACACTAATGTTATAATAGTCAGATTGCTCTGAAGATGGGAGGTGATATTCTATTAATGTTCATGTTTTCTTCGTAGGACCGGAAACCCCGAGTTTTCCCTGAAGTTAGCCGGCTAAGCGAAAATCCTGCTTCGTAGTATACCCCCCAGGTGTAAACAGGGCCATCATAAAACTGAATCAACTTTGACTGCTTAGTTCACACTTAACTAAGTAAAAGTCAACTTTATTGCAATTCCTCTATTTGTATGATACAGTAAGGGTGATCAAAAATGCTGTATCTAACAATCCTAGATATTAAAAATATATTAAACAATATATATATGTATATATACATACATACACACCTTTACACCCACACATTTGGAGGTATACATAAAAGAGGGCACAACAGTAAATATATAAAAAAGGACGGGTCATGGGTCTGTGTTATGACCTGGCTCAAAAGGCCACAACAAAGAGGAGACACACCATGTCAACGGTTAGCAAAATATGTTTATTTAAACAAACAATTCAAATCAACCAAATTAATCAAGTGCAAAGCAGGTAAAGCATGAGGTGTGAACGTCAATGTAACTGCAGGGTGAGCATTGCATGAACATGTATGTGTGAGGGGGTTGAGGTGCACAAAGTAAAACAGCTGAAATAACCAATGACATACTGTATGCCTGTATGAGAAAGCAGAGGGGGAACAGAGAGGAGCAGAGAGGCTTTAAATAGCTGCAGGGCACCTGACCCAGGTGCCCTGAGTTACTACAATCAAGCGGCTGGATGCAGCACAGCCACACCCTCTCAAGATGAACCCACAGGGGCATCACAGTCTGAGTCTAGTACAGGGGTCGGCAACCCCTGGTGCCACTGGTTACGGTGCCGCGTGCCAGCATTGGCACGCGGCACCGTAACCAGTGGCACCCTAGGAATAAGTGGAATAAGTGTGCAAAAATATTTAAATCGTATTTTCGGATCCTGAAGGAGACCGCCGCCAGAGCGCGTCTCCCCGTTAACTGCAGAAGGAATCCATGCACGCAACGCAGCCCCGCTCTTTTTATCTCCAGGTGACTTTCTGCCGCTTTCCTCCGTGGTGCAGTGCTGAACGTTTCACCCCAGAGGAAAGCACTTCACTAATTGCAGTACCCATAAGGAGCTGTACAAATGCCGCAGTTTTTGCGTGGCTGTGTATTTAGTTGAAAGCCCAGTGGCGATCAGCTCATCTCTCATCGAAATAATATGCTACAAAGGGGCGGACTGGCCATCTGTGTGTTGAACTTTCCTGTCGGCTCCCAGACCGTAGTCGAGGAGGGCAGAAGCAACAAGCTTCAGGTTCAATAACCCACTTTAGCTTAAATGACTGGAGAGAGGCGAGCTCTTCTTGGGAGGCCGTTGCATTTATTTAGCTGTTCTTCTGTTTCACAAAATACATCACAGACCTCTGTTTTTCTGCTTCCTCGTTTCACTTCCAGAAGCACGTTCCCTCACTGTCGCTCTACCATCCAAAAACACACATGCACAAGCCACATCTCTCTCTCTCTCTCTCTCTCTCTCTCTCTCTCTCTCTCTCTCTCTCTCTCTCTCTCTCTCTCTCTCTCTCTCTCTCTTAAAGGGACAGCGATCTCATCTAACTCTGACTCCTAATATCATAACATGTGTGCTCTGGAGAATCACAGAACGGACGATCGTCCTTATTATTATGCCGTTTAAACCAATTATTTAAATGTATTTGTTAAATTCTGCATCATGTAAGTTGCGCTGACAGGTCCACACACTGCTTCCCCGCAGCGAGGCTCCCCCGCCCTCCTGCTGATAGTTGACGAGCGTCAAGCTCCTCAACAACCCCCCCCCGTTGATAATTCAACATAGGCGGATTTTGCGGCGGGGCAGGGGGGGCATTGCCCCCCCTAGTGGCTGACATATGTTACTGCATTACTACGTCAAACTGTTCCAATATTAATATTTCGTATATCAATATTTTAATAAGGTAGTTCACTGGTTAATAATATTGTAGCGTGTTCAAGTAACCAAGGGATATAGTAGTTATCACATAAGTATAAGATGTGCACAGTTATGATAAATTGTACAGTTATGTAATGCACTGTTGTTGGGGGGAGAGACCGCCCCTTCCATATACGTGTGTGTGTACGGCGGGCATGAGGCGTGCATGACAGGACGAGTTGTGTTCATATGTGGAAAAGTCATACTCAGTGCGGTGAGCGCTGGCTTTATTGCTACTGTATCCATAGCACCCCACGCAATAGTTGTCCGTAAAAAAGGTTTGCCCCCCCAAGCGCAAATGTCAAACTCCGCCTATGGTCGGCACGCTGATAACAATTATTTTTTTAAATGGCACTTCATATCAAAAAGGTTGCCGACCCCTTGTCTAGTAGAACAAATCCAAAAATATTACAACATTACAGATATATATATAATATATAAGATAGATATAACTAGAAAGACTTTATGTGCATTATAATGATTGACAGTTCTCTTTTCTAGCTTAGTTACTATTCATATTCACACTTGATAGTAAGTTTGTCACCTGTGATTTACGAACATCTCTATTATGTTCACAACAAAACAGTAGATGTTAATGTTATCTGGTGCACACAGACTGAATCAGGACTTGTTGGACAGACCTAACGCTGGCTCTAGAAGGCGAGAAATGTGCAAAATCATGAAGTGTAAAAATGAAAAGGCATCAGAGAGATGACATGACTTAGCAGGCAGCCCGGTGGTTGGTGGAATACTGGTGTATCAATGCACTTTTTGTTATTCTTCTATTTCTGTATTACCCCCTGCCACTGTTGGGCCCCGTTAGCTCACCCGTCTGCCCGACTGTTTTCGCAATGAATACATTTCGAGAATCCCCGCTTTGTGAAACATGATGGATTAGAACTGTAGAAAATGCCTCACATTCATCCCTAATGCTTTCCCCTTGACCCACTCTCACGACACAGTGCATGTCTATAGTTTGCATTTTAATGGGGTTGGAAAGTTCTCCTGTTAGCAGCTGACAAGTAAATGCACAGCTAACAAAGGAGAAGCTCTCTGTACATTTTCATAAACACTACCTTTCTCCCGGGAGTAAACCCATTCCCCCCATGGAGCGGGAAAAGATGGACAAGCAATCAGCTGACTCTTAAGAACTGCTTACTTAGCCCATCACTGTATCAGAGCTGCTGTTAATACAGCTGGAAGGCATTTGAAGGAAGAGTGCCTGTGGAAGTGCTTCAGTGTTTGTGCCTCATTCTCTCTTCTCCTGTGACGTTTACCCAGTCAAGGGACACATTAGTGGAAGGAAATATATATTACAAACTTCCATAAGTCTTGGGAGAGTTATGAGAGTGATGTTGCTCCGGAGGAATGCATCAATCTATCCGACCACGAGCTATTACATTTTGTTGATCCAGTGTCTAGTGATTCCTGTGATATTCACCCTGCATAGCGATGGAGCAAATGGATCCCAAGTAAGTCTGTGATCCAAAATGAACAGAGTGTCTTTGCAGTGGAACAAGAGAGGCTGATGGGATCCAGAGTTAGCTGAAATATTAACAATTCACAGCAGACCCGTTTTTCGTGTCTACTCCCGGTTACAAGAAATTGCCTGAAACTTTTCTGTCAAAAAACAAGTTCCTCTTTTGTGTGCTAAATCTTTTTTCCACAGCTCACAGAAGACACTTTCTATTGTGTGTTTTCATTGTCTTTTAAAGGTCTCCTATCATGCAAAATGCACTTTATGATACATTTTATACATAAATATGTGCAGGGTTGCCAACTCTCACGCATCTGGTGTGACACACGCTTTCACTCTCAATCTCACGCTCTCACGCTGCCCAAACTATTCTCACGCCAAAAACAAGATGAACCGGCGATCGTTTTTGGTTGGTTATTTACAATGTTGAGTTGACACTTTGCTCAAGCTTTCGATCCGCTCCCACCACTCTTAACAACGTTAACAGACAGCAGAGCAGTGGGAGCCGGTTGGTCAGTCCCCGACCCGTATTGCGCATGCGCAGATCTAAGATCCAGTAGAAATGATAAAAAGTATAAGTCTGCTGCTTATTGTTCTACTAGGCCAAAATAGAGTCAAAGAGTATGAGAGTGAGTTGGTTAATATATTTGGCAGTTTGGAGTAAGTCTGTAGGTTTGTTTGTGTGTGTGTGTTTCATGTATAATAGGCCTCTCACGATAATTAATTTTGTTGGATACATTTTCCCGGAATTTATTGCGATAAACGATAATATTGTTGGCACCGTTGTATGACCATGCCTGTGATGCCCCTGTGGGTTCATCAGTAGAGCGGAGGTGGCTGACCTGTCTGTGCTGTGGTGATTGGTGATTGCATTGATTGCAGTAACTCAGGGCACCTGGGTCTGGTGCCCTGCAGCTATTTAAAGCCTCTCTGCTCCTCTCTGTGCTCTCTCTGCTTCTCCCTGCAGGCACCCCGGTTTTGTTGAGTATATTATGAGTTTCTTCAGTTGCTTTACTTTGTGCACTTCAACACTCTCAAACACATACATGTCCATACAATCCTCACCCTGCATTTACATTACTGATACCACTGACATCCACACCTCATACTTTACTGGTTTTGACTTTTGTTTTGATTTATTTGTCTTAAATAAACATCTTTTGTTAACCGTCGACATGGTGTGTCTCCTCTTTGGTTGTGTCTCCTCTTTGTTGTAGCCTTTTGAGCCGGGTCGTAACAATGCCTAAAAATAGCATGATAGGAAACCTTTAAATCCATACACGAATCTAGTCCGATATGTACAACGTTTTAGAGGAGGCAGGTGGCGATGTGCCACAAGCTGCATCAAACCAGGTTACAGTGTACAAGGTGTTTATGTACTGTACTTTGTGTGTTGTCTTGGGCGTCATGACTCAGAGATGAAAGCGTGTGTTTCATGTAGCTCCCAGTGTCTTCGGAGAGCAGGCCCAGAGAAAGCAATAGCAATTTTCCTGCCTCTCAATTGCTGAAATTGATTAATGGCATGTTTGGTTCCATTACATTTTAACGGTGCAGAAAGGAAGGAATGCAACTTGTATGGAGCGCGCATTCCTCACCGCTGACTTTACTGCTCCGCTGGGATGATGTGGTGCGCTGGTTTTCACCAAAGGCTGCAGCAAATGAAAAAGAGCTCGAGAACTCATTAGAGATCTGAGAAAAAGGAGAGCAGAAGCTACTACAACTGTCCTTGAGGCTAGGAAGAAATATATAGTACTGCGGCGGATCAATCAGTTATTAATACAGTCATTTTAGCTCATGGATCCTCGTTTTGTCTGTTCTTCAAGGTTGAATTAAGCGACAAACTAATGAACACATCAGTAACACTTGGCTCGAGGTGAAAGAGGATTACAACACATCATAGGCACACGATAAGAACATAATGAGGGCATTAGCATCATTATTAAGACATATAATATTTGCAAATCCCAACGGATTAAGTGCTTTTTAGGGCAAAGGCATTACTAATAACATTTTTGTATGAGAGTCATTCCAGATTTGTTTATGTTGTTTTTCTAATACTTGTCAAAAAGCATTGTGAATATACACTGATATTGAATCTAGAGTTATACTTGTCAACCATCCCGATTTTCGCGGGAGACTCCCGATTTCATTGCCCTCTCCCGGTTTCCTCCCAGGGTCATATTTCTCCCGCATTTCTCCCGATTTCTGACAAAATCAGATTTACTCAGGACTGTTTCCACTCGGACTTTAATACAGGTAAACCATTGTTTGGTTTCCATGGTAACACGTCTCTTTAGTAGCGCACACAATTCAAAGTCTGAGAGGGTGAGGAAGATAGTCACAGAAAACAGAACAAGAATCGACAACTCCACACTCTGCTCACTCCTTTCCTGTAAAATACAGGTCCAGCCCACACATATGCTCCATCAAGAGGATGGTGCTACAGGCCGCAAGACAATGCACTTAGATTAACATTAACATGCTTATTGTAGTTCTAACAGCTCCGGCATCCCCCCACCCCCGATTTCTGAGGTCTCAAGGTTGGCAAGTATGAGTTGAACAAATCTGACGGTTAACTTTGCTGACTCTTCTTTAAATCACTTTAATAAACTTGTGATGGAACAATCTTCAAACTGTTCCAATGATAGAGATCAGAAGCTGTGTGAAGTCAAATAACTACCTTTGTTAGCCTAATTTAATTGAAGAAAAAAAGACTAGCAATGAACAGCAATGAAAACTTGACTGCTCCTTCCTGTAGGTCTAGTAAAAACCGGCATGTTAGAGAAAATAATTAAACTTGACGTGGAGAGGCTTTTCCCTACACGCGCTTATAAAACTGGTTCTGTCATCCTACATGGCGCTGGAGTTAGTTCACAAGGCACTCTCCGTGAATAATTGGGTCACCTCAACAGTCGAACAGTGTCTTGAAATGGGCTTTAGCAGACAAGCAGTCCCAGGGAGCTTCAAGTGCACAAACATTTTATTTGCCCATTAACCGAGAGGATGTTCAGACAAATATTTTTTTACAAAACTCCCTCCTGTGCTGGGGTGGTTAGCAGAGAGAAGAGGGGAATTTATAGAGGCGGTGGGGAGTTTGAATTTCGGAATGCTTGTAAAGGCGATGTGCATCCACGGGAGTTTGCTTCATGTTGCCGCTGCTGCTACCCTTTTATTACCAGATCCTGCTTCTAAGCTTGATCAACTGGAGGAAGAGAAGGAGGATAAAATAATTGTGCTGTTGAGCAAGCACAACAAATGTAATCAATGCAATCACATCCATCATCATTATTAGTGCGAATGCTGTTTACAGCATTCCACTATAGTTCTTCAAATCTTTATTCTTGCCCTTATTTCAGCCAATACTTTGGCACTCCATAACTTCAGCTTATTTTCAGCTACAGAAACCATTCAAATATTAAACTATTCAGCCTGTTCAGGAATCGATGGGAAACCTTCAACTTTTTCAAAATATTGCATACTTTTTGAAATATTCAGCTTTTTAAACTCTTTTTTTAACATGGAGGTCAATGGGAAGAGCCTTCAAATCAGCCAATACTTTAGCTCTCCATAACTTCAGCTTACTTTTAGCTACAGAAACCATTCAAATATGAAACTATTCAGCCTATTCAGCAATCAATGGCTAACTTTCAGCTTTTTCAAAATATTTCACACTTTTTGAAATATTCAGCATTTTAAACTCTTTTTTTAACATTGAAGTCAATGGGAAATGCCTTCAAATCCACTTTTCCTACACTTTGCGCCAAATGCTTCTCCTTCCACATAATTTCAGCCAGCCTTTCAAATGATCACAATATCTTCAGCTATTCAATTCCTATTCAGATTTTTGATATTTTTTAAACTTTTTGAGATATTGAATTTAGTTTCGAGCTTGGTGGAGAGGCCTTTTACAGATTTTAACATTAGAGTTGATGGAGCAGCTCGTTAACTCTAGAGTGCTCTGATCTCAAAACAGAGTGCAGCAGTGCTTGAAATTCTCCACCAAAAATGTTTTAAACTTGCCATAATTCTCAAACCCTACACTCCTCAGACATATTCTTTCCTGAAAAACGTAGGAAAACCTCTCCTAGGTTGGAAAATAAAAAAAAAATAAAAAAAATATTAAACAAAATAACTCTTGAGGGCACGAAGAGAGAAAAAGTCCAGCTAGCTCCCAATTGATTCCCATGTGAAATTGTTCCGGATCTTTCTTCAGAGCAGGGAGAAGTACACTTTAGATAAACTGCTCCCATCTCCACATTTTACACACAAAACCCCCCAAAAAAACATATTTCAGTTCATTGGGGTTCCCTGATGCTCCTGGTCTGGTCATTTTTTTTATAAGAGCCATGGTTTTTGAACAGGTGGCAAAATTGTCAGATATAATCTCCAATGCATTCTTATGGGACTCAGTGCTGCAGTTGGTTGTCATGGTGTTGCTGGGCAGATTGGAGCCACACACACACACTCACTCTCTCTCTCTCTCTCTCTCTCTCTCTCTCTCTCTCTCTCTCTCTCTCTCTCTCTCTCTCTCTCTCTCTCTCTCTCTCTCTCTCTCTCTCTCAAACGCAGGGACACAAACAAACAAAAACACACACACACACACACACACACACACACACACACACCCACTATTTCAAACAGACACAGACACTCTCAAACACACACACACTCTCAAACACACACACCCCCTCTCACACACACACACACACACACACACACACACACACACACACACACACACACACACACACACACACACACACACTCTCTCTCAAACACACACACACACACACACACACACACACACACACACAGACTCTCACACACACAGACACATACTGTCTCAAACGCACACACACACACACACACACACACACACACACACACACACACACACACACACACACACACACACACACACACACACACACACACACACACACACACACTCTCAAACACACACACACACATACACACACACACACACACACACACACACACACACACTCTCTCTCTCGCACACACACTCTCTCTCTCACAGACAAACTCTCTCTCTCTCTCTCGCTCGCTCTCTCTCTATCTCTCTCTCTCAAACACAGACACACACACACCCAGACACACTCTCAAACACAGACACACACACACACACACACACACACACACACACATACACACACACACACACACACACACTCTCTCTCAAACACACACACACACACACACACACACACACACACACACACACACACACACTCTCTCACACACACAGACACATACTGTCTCAAACGCACACACACACACACACACACACACACACACACACACACACACACACACACACACACACACACACACTCTCAAACACACACACACACACACATACACACACACACACACACACACACACACTCTCTCTCTCGCACACACACTCTCTCTCTCACAGACAAACTCTCTCTCTCTCTCTCGCTCGCTCTCTCTCTATCTCTCTCTCTCAAACACAGACACACACACACCCAGACACACTCTCAAACACAGACACACACACACACACACACACACACACACACACACACACACACACACAAACACTCTCTCTCAAACACAGACACACAGACACACACACACACACACACACACACACACACACACACACACACACACACACACTCAAACACACACACACACACACACACACACACACACACACACTCTCAAACACAGACAAACACACACACACACACACACACACACACACTCTCTCTCTCTCTCAAACACACACACACACACACACACACACACACACACACACACACACACACACACACACACACACACACACACACACTCTCTCAAACACAGACAAACACACACACACTCTCTCTCTCGCACACACACTCTCTCTCTCACAGACAAACTCTCTCTCTCTCTCTCTCGCTCGCTCTCTCTCTCTCTCTCTCTCCATAGTTTTTGAACGGGTGGCAAAACGGTCAGATAAAGAACTCAATGCATTCTTATGGGTCGCAGTGCTGCAGTTGGTTGCCTTTGATCTCTCTGGACTAGAGATGTTAAGATTCACCGATTCGCATCGGTGCACCGGCATAAACGTTCAAGATGCGAGTGCACCGGTTGAAAGAGTGCACATCGGCTACAGTTTGGGTTGAACTCGCGATGCATCGATTGCGTAGCGTCTTTGCATCGGTAAAAAACCGATTCATTCATTTAAAATCCCCTTATCTTGTCAACGTTCAGCAGAGACGATCTTTGATATTTGCTTCGCCACTACGGAGAACGAGAGTCTCAGTTATCAACACACACGGAAGTTGAGGAGAAAGAGAAACACAGCGCAGCGAAAAATACCTACAAATCAAACGTTTGGCAACACTTCGGATTGTTCAAGAAAGACGGTGTAATAGTCATTTATGCTATATAGTTGACCGCAGGTCATGGAGAGTAATAAGGTATCCGTAGACCTTTGTATGAGGTATATTTATTACTTAACAGGTCTACAGCCATGATACATAGATCCGTCCTAGATGCGGACTTGCATACACACAGTATCACTCCGCAGCCGCACCCCATCAGTAACGTCCTGATGGTATATGTGCGCGGCACTATTACTACAGACGGTCATCTTGAAAAATCACTCGCAAATTGTTAACGATGCCGAGCCGCTTTAAAGTACACAAGTAGTACGAGGAACTTAGCGACGCACATAAAGAGGCGACGTGGGGTCTGCGGCTGAAAAGAGAAACCTGAAAGTGAGACGTATGAGTTAAATCATTCAGTGAGGTGTTCTGTCAGAGAGAGGTGTTTAGCTTACAGCAGCCTGTGACGGCCAATAATAATTTAAATGTCTTCCTTACTGTAAGCAGTTATGAAATACCTGTTTGTGAAAGGTTATTTGTTTTCTTTATTGTTCAGATAGAAACCACTGCTTTCTGCTCACTGGTGAGTTAGCCTATGAATGAGTGTTAAGCACATCAGGCTGGCAGCTGTATGGGCATTGCTCTATGGTAGCTGTTATTTGCACATTGTTAATCATGAGCAATGCATCCTTACATTGTTTAACTGTGAGGTGTTATACAATTGTACTCTGGAGAGCTTTTAAAGGTAAAAAAATAAACGGCATGATGGGATGTGCAGTACCAAATATGTAAAGCACTTTTTTGTTAATGTATGATTTGCTGCATATAAGGAATAAAACAAAAATCCTCTGTCGTACCATATTGAAGTATCATTATTTTTTCATCGTGTTGAATCGCATAATGTTGAATCAAATCGTATCGAACTGTATCGCAACAGGGGTGAATCGTATCGTATCGCATCGCCTGGTATTTCAAAGGTATCGTTAATGTATCGTATCGTGGTAACGTATCGAGATGCGCATCGCATCGGCCTCAGTGATGGAGATGCACATCCCTACTCTGGACACATACACAGGTGTTATGATTGGGTGTTATGAGTAGGTGCTCAGGAACAGAAACAAACACTGACAGACTGGACTTTAACAGACTGTCTCAGCCTATTATTTTCTGTCTGATGGAGACTTCATACAGACTTCAACAGGTTCCACATATTTTATACATTATTGGTGACGTATGGTTTTAGTCGAAAAGTTTGCAGTCAAAATATTCTGCTGCTTTCCCAAGCCTTTTTACTTTCTTTTCTCATCTTAATACAAATTCATTCACTACTACTTACATCTGATATTTAACTCCTTCAGCCTATTTCCAGCTGCAGAAACCATTCAACTATTACATTATTCAGCTATTTCAGGACATCAAGGCTATACATGTTGTTGTTTATACCTTTTTTTAAACCTTTTCTTTTAAATATTAAGCTTTTTCTGCATTTTTGTAGCTAAAAGCAGCTACCATTCAGCTAATAACATATTCAGCTTTTTCTGCATTTTCAGCCATAAATGTTCACAGTTTACAGCATTCGCACGCATTTTTTGCAGGAAATGCATTTTCTAGTTAGTTTTAGTTTTTCCCAAATTCTGCTTAATTTGCCAGTTACATTCTGAAGTTAGAATTCTAAATGCCCAATGTGTAAATGTTCAGGTTCATAACTGTATGTTGTGCCTCTACTGCGACATTTCTCAATCAATCAATCAATCAATGTTTATTTATATAGCCCAATATCACAAATGTTACATTTGTCTCAGTGGACTTCACAGTTTGTACAGAATATCAGTATGACAATACGACACCCTCTGTCCTTAGACCCTCACATCGTACAAGGAAAAACTTCCAGAGAAAACCCAGTTTAAAGGGAAAAATGGGAGAAACCTCAGGGAGAGCAACAGAGGAGGGATCCCTCTCCCAGGACGGACAGACGTGCAATAGATGCCGTGTGTAAATTGAAAAGATAATACATTTGCAACATAGGTAGTCCAAATGTTTGGAAATGCATGTGTGTATAATAGGAAGATGAATCCATGAGTATATCCATCCAGGACTTATGATCCAGGACCACAGCCACGACTCAAGTTCCAGGACTCGCAATCCATGACACAGGACCGCAGGATCATCCATGACTCCGGATCCCGGCGTATATAGACACCAAAAAGAAAGAAATTTGGGGAAGCTGGGTTAATCGGAACATGAGAGTACACAGGTATAGACAGAGAGAAGGAAGAAGTAAGATGTCCCCCGACAAACTAAGCCTATATCAGCAAAACTAGGGGCTGAATTCTAATCAGCCCTAACTATAAGCTTTATCAAAAAGGAAGGTCTTAAGCGCACTCTTAAAAACGGATAGGGTGTCTGCCGTCCGAACACAAACTGGAAGCTGATTCCACAAAAGTGGAGCTTGATAAGAAAAGGCTCTGGCTCCCATTGTACTTTTAGAGACTCTAGGAACAACCAACAACCCTGCATTCTTGGAACGCAATGCCCTAGTAGGACAATAGGGTATAATGAGTTCTTTAAGGTAAGATGGCGCCTGCCCATTAAGGGCTTTGTAGGCAAGAAGAAGAATTTTAAATTCTATCCTGTGTTCTATAGGGAGCCAGTGTAAGGCAGCCAGAACAGGAGTAATGTGGTCCCTTTTCCTAACTCTGGTTAGTACACGAGCCGCAGCATTTTGAATCAGCTGAAGCGACTTGACTGACTTCTTGGTACACCCTGATAATAAGGAGTTACAATAATCCAGCCTTGAAGTAACAAATGCATGGACTAGTTTCTCTGCATCGTTTTGAGGCAAGATATGCCTGATTTTTGCAATGTTACGTAGATGGAAGTAGGCGGTCCTTGAAATTGATTTTATGTGGGCGTTAAAGGATAAATCCTGATCAAATATAACACCAAGATTCCTTACAGTCTCACTGGAGGCCAAATTAATGCCATCCATAGTTAATATATCTTTAGATAATTTGTTTCGTAGATTCTTCGGGCCAAGTACAATAACTTCAGTTTTGGTCGTGTTTAACATCAAAAAATGTAAGGTCATCCACGTTTTTAAGTCCTTGAGGCAGTCTTGAATTTTATTTAGATGATTAATTTCATCAGGCTTGATTGATAAATATAGTTGAGTATCATCCGCATAACAATGAAAGTTTACAGAATGATTCCTTATAATATTGCCTAACGGAAGCATATATAGGGTGAACAAAATAGGTCCAAGCACTGAGCCCTGTGGCACTCCATGGCTAACTTTGGTTTGCATGGAAGATTCATCTTTGACACGTACAAACTGAGAGCGTTCAGATAGATAGGACCTAAACCAGCCTAATGCAGTTCCCTGTATGCCAACTAAGTGCTCTAGTCTTTGCAATAGGATATCATGGTCGATAGTATCAAATGCAGCACTAAGATCGAGCAAGACAAGAATAGAGACAAGTCCCTTGTCAGAGGCTATTAGAATGTCATTTGTGACTTTAACCAGAGCTGTCTCTGTGCTATGTTGTGTTCTAAAGCCAGACTGAAAATCTTCAAATAAATCATAGTTTTTTAAGTAATCACACAGCTGTTTTGCGACTGCTTTCTCAAGAATCTTTGAGAGGAACGGAAGATTAGAAATAGGTCTATAGTTGGCTAAAACCTCTGGATCGAGGTTGTGCTTTTTAAGAAGCGGTTTTATCACTGCTACTTTGAATGATTGTGGAACATAGCCTGATAATAAAGACATATTCATAATATTTAATAAAGAAGTGCTAATTAATGGAAAAACTTATTTTAACAGCTTAGTTGGAATCGGGTCTAAGATACACGTTGATTGTTTAGAAGAGAGAATCATTGAATTTAATTGTTCAAGGTTTATGGCTGAAAAGCATTCTAGTTTACTATCTAGTGTAATATTAGAACTTACGTTTCCGGGAGCTGTTGATAACACTATACTGGTTAAAGGCAAGAGGTCATTGATTTTGTTTCTAAGAGTAACAATTTTAACGTTAAAAAAGCACATAAAATCATTACTACTGAGTGCTATGGGAATAGAAGGCTCAGTCGAGCTGTGGCTCTCTGTCAGCCTGGCTACAGTGCTGAAAAGAAATCTTGCATTATTCTTATTCTCATCTATTAATGAAGAGTAGTATGCTGCTCTCGCTTTACGCAGTGCTTTCTTATATTCATTGAGTGTAATATGCCAAATTAAACGAGATTCTTCAAGTTTAGTGGAACGCCATATCCTTTAAAGTTGTCTCGACTTTTGCTTTATTTTGCGGGTTTCGGCATTATGCCATGGAGCTAATCTATGTTGTTTTATTTTCTTCTTTTTCAAAGGAGCAACAGAGTCTAATTTTATTCGCAGCGCATCTGTAGCACTATCAACAACATGATCAATTTGGGGTGGTGTACATTTTGTATAAGTTTCCTCCCCTACATGCAGACATGCTATCGAGTTAAGTATTGGTGGAATCTCTTCCTTAAATTTGGCTATAGCACTAACAGATAGGTTTCTGCTGCAGGAGCTTTTGGCTAATGCTTTGTAGTCTAGTAACAGTACTTCAAAAGTTACTAAGAAATGGTCGGATAAAGCAGGATTATGCGGTTCGACTAATAGTTGCTCAATTTCAATACCATAAGTCAGAACAAGGTCAAGAGTGTGATTTCTCCATCCTTTAATGTTCAAAAAGGTATTTAATTGTTCTTATTCTTCCTGTGCTGCAGCACCTCTTTTCACCCTTTGTCAGGATGTTTGCCTTTGAAGACCATTTACATGCATTAAACCCTATTCAACACGCTTCAGGAAATGGAAACCCCTAAAATGCATAATAGGGCCCCTTTAAAATTAGGTGGGGAGGCGTTTTTTTCTATTATGGCAAAAGCAAGACGCGCTCTACTCTGCCTCTGATTGGTTATTACTTGTTATCGTTGATATAAGGGTTGGATAGGTCTTAGAACCCATTTACACGGGAGCGCAAACGCAAACGGACCAAATTTGTTATCAAAAAAGTATTCCATTCACACGAGACCACTGGAGACGCTGTAGTACATATGCCGGGCCTTTAGGTGGCGCTGTACTTCCGCACGAGACCGGCGTAGCAGATACAACCCATTTCGTTCTTGTGTAAACACTGCCTTAGCCATGAGGATTGTGTTTGATTAGGGTTAGGGTTAAGCTAATTAGAGGCAAACTAAGGTGGGACATGCCTTTGCTGTCATTGCCCTGCATAATAATGAGCCACATGTTTCTGTTTGTTGCATACAGAGCATATACTTTTGGGGCAATAAGCCTTTGGCGCATTGAGCATTCGTTTTTTTCCCAATAGAGTTTTGGATAAAGTATATTTGACACAACAAGACATTTTTCGGATAGTTTGGTTTTGGTTCGGGCCGTCAGAACAAAAGCATGACACGACACCATTTGACAATACGTTGTGCTGTGATAAGGATGCACTCCCATAAACTTTTTATAATACGATTATGAGCAACATTGTAATCCTATTTGCATTCTTTTACAGCTACAATGGCAAGAGTCCTGCAACTGAACTGAGGAAGATGGCTTCTGTGTGCTTCCCATTTTTTATTTAACCTTCATGTAATACCCCGCAGATGCTCCGGTTACCAGTGGACATCACAATCTGTGTGAAACGAGTTTCTTTTTTCCCTCTCAGTGGGCGCCGCAACAAGCCAATCTCCTTCCAGCTAAGTTGTCCTCGCAGCCCATTACAGTCAGCTCGCAGCGAGCCGTGCCACTGGGCCCGATGACAACAGGGCTTGATAAGCTATGAACATTCCTCTGATTTTGGCACTCTGATTGGACCGTCTGGCCTATCAGACGCCTCCAGTGGATCAGTGCAGGTTGAGCACCCACAAGAAAATCTCCCGCCTTCTCTGCAGAGTTTCAAACTCACTTTAGTTTTACTCATACGTGGGTCATGTACGAATAAAATGTGTCTCCCTTTAAAGTGGCCAATATACGGCTGCAGATTGAAAGAGAGATTGCCAGGCTTAGCATCTGCGACCCACATCCCCACCCCCTCCTCTTCCTCCCCCTCCTCACTCTACTGCTCCTCTTGTCTCTTTTGCAGCGATCCAATATATCTGGTTACGAGTGTTTATCTATGGCCCAAATATTCCGCTCATGTCATGCAGGGCAGCAGGCGTTTCTGCGACATCACAAAGATGGATTAAGTCATGCGTTAAATTGCCTCTTTGAAGGAAATGAATAAATACATTTGAGGGACTAATTCCTTGACTGTGCACCATCTCTTGTGTGAGCGCGATTGCATAATGCTGGCATAAATGTTCCCTCTGCTCTGCTCTGTTCTCTGCTGTGTTCGGTCTGTGTGTTAATTCTACTCAAATTACATTTCTTATGACCTGGCAATGTCAAAAAGCAAATGTGCTTACTGTATTATTACATTAGCAGTCATTTTGATATACATTTAACAAAGACTCACATGCTATTTTAACAAGAGTGCACCATTCCTGCGGGAAAAAAACCATCATAAAACATTAAAGGGGACATCTTATGCTGTGTTTAAGGATTACACTTGTATTTTGGGTTTCTACTAGAAAATATAAATATACTGTTTTAGTGCGGGTCTCTTTAAGCCCCCTTAGCTTGAGACAAACATTAAAAAAGGTAGTTCTTGAGCCGATGATGGTGGTGATACTCAGATGTAAGGCTGTATATTCAAATGAGACTGAATGTGACAGGAAAGGGAAACAAATCTGATGGCTGCCTCTAGCACATGGTGCAAAACAGTAAGGAGTTATCTCAATTTCTGAATTTGAAGGAAGAAGTATAGTATGGCTTTGCTTATTTTTTCACCACAAAGGAGCATATGTCACAACGTAGGAGCGCTGGCCTACGCTACTGTATCTTAACATTGGTCATGATTGTGTCGTCTAATATTGGGTGGTAATTGAAAAAAAGTTAAAGAACTACCCATTTAGATATCTAGCTTTAATTTTCATTTGTGGCCAGTTTGTCAATATAACCATGACTATATTGCAGTCACAATAAATATAATTCAATGACTGATTGTACTTAGTTGTAATATCAAGTGTATATAATGTCATGACAACGGCAGCAGGTGGACACAAACACAGTAGGATGTAGGGAACATGATCTTGATGAATTATCTTATTCAAGGTTTGTGCAGATTTGGCGAAACAAAGCATCGACCAAAGGCCAAACTAAAAAGCAGCAATCTAGTCACCATCCCATTTAATCCTTAACCAGTTTAGCCCTGAGCCTGTTTTTCAGGTCTCAGGCTCGAAAATGACATTCCCAGAACAAATGACCATATCTTCCCTTCTAAAATGGTTAAATTAATAATCTTTTTTCTCAAAGTAATGATAAACCTGTGAGTTGGATGTAGAAAAGTCAGAATCAATATAGATGTTTTTTATTTTAAAGAAAATTCAGATTGAACATCGTAAAAAACTGTAAATTATAGTGTCCGTCCGAAAAGCAGGTCAATTGCTCATGGATTATCAGAAATCATTCAAAGGAACACAGACACATTGGATTAACCTAAGGATTCACTTCAGCAGCGTTTTTATCGTTTTAATGCCATTGAAGACCACTTTTGACCAGACTACGACACAGGTGAGCCATGTTAGCGTTTTTAGCTACCTAGCGCCATATGTTTTGATGTATGTTCTTGTTATTATCTCTGAGAGTTTGTATAATTGAGTGATAATGAAGGGTACCCCTCGATTTTGTGTCTCCTCAAGATGTGAAACGATGGCTTGAGATATACAGCAAAGATAAATAATAAGGTTTTGTGAGTGAATTTCGGTGCAGTCATCTGTTAGCATTTTTCGCTCGTTGCCAATTCAGAGGCTCAGTGTTAGCATTGTGGGTTTTTTTTTTTTTTTTTTTTTTTTAAATGATCAGTTAGATGAGTTTCTTCCCGTTTCATGGATATAAAACATTCATAGTTTATTAAATGAACATGCCCTCAGACACTGTTTCCTGCAAGATGTTGCAGGAGGGCCCCGGTACCGGCGTCTCTCGGGCTTAACAGGTAACCTCATGACATTTCTCTTCAAGGTCAGAACACTGGGTTTAAAAAAGACAGGACACAATCAAACCAAGCACTCAAGAAAGACTGGACTGAAAACCAAGACTGCGGTTGATTAGTCCTTTTAGCTTAGGAATTGTCCTTCACATCTTTCCTTGACCTCATGACATCCATTCCATGGAGGTAACAAAAAAAGGGGGTAAGTAAAATACTAGGGCTGTCAAGTTAACGCGTTAACGCAAACAAAAATGAACGCCACTAATTATTTTTACGCGATTAACGCTTGTGTATTTTTTTTCCTCGGCCGCCCCGTAGTTTCAGAGCGCATCAAGTTTAAAATACCCTCTAGAAGCTGATGCTGACAGCCCCGCTCCTGCCGTCCGCTTGCAGCAGACCACACTTCCACGCTCACCGGCAGGCACCGACTGGCCATCAGGAGGACCGGGAGGGTGTGTGTATGTGCGGCGCGAGAGAGAGACCTTACGTGTATTGTTGCTGTTGTTAGCATCTGGTGCTAACTAGCTGTGCTAACGGATATAAGGAGCTGTTTAAATGAAAAGAGAGGAGCGACATTTCGCCACAACTGCGCCGAGCACTTTACTTTATGCAGGTAGCCAGACAGTGGGACATTGTATGTAAAGTCAGCACACTCAGCACGGATAGTGCACGCAACATGATTGCAGCGTCCAGGCAGCTCCCGTTCGAGCATATGCCTTGAGTTGCACATAGCTCCAACGATCGATCCATCACACACACACACACACACACACACACACACACACACACACACACACACACACACACACACACACACACACACACACACACACACACACACCATTTGTATTGTATTATTGTATGAGAGAGGTTCCAGGTTGAATTGAGGCGAATGTTCAGAGGTTGTTGTGTTTAATATTCATGAGAATATTTGTCATTGTTCAAATGATAATAAACATTTGCATAAGGTATATTTGTCCACTCATATGTTGATAAGAGTATTCAAAACTTGAAAAATATTCCTCTAAGGTTTAGAACAGATAAAACATGTGCGATTCATTTGCGATTAATCGCGATTAACTATGGACAATCATGCGATTAATCGCGATTAAATATTTTAATCGACTGACAGCCCTAGAAAATACATTTCTGTTTAGCGATTTGACCCCTTTGTTTGTGAAGAGGAGACGAGAGAGAGCAGCGTATAGCGATTAAAATCAGTAAAACGGAAAGAAATTGAATGAAGTAGACCATCTACAGTACTTCAGCTTTGGTAAGTTCATTTTATGTCATATCTTTTGTTGATCTTCTGTGTTTTGCCTATAGGCTATTGCTCTGCTGGATTGATTGACATTGTGACCTCGGTGATGAGTGTCTGTGTTTTCCTTATACCCCCCCCTCTATCGGAACCATGGATAGCCTACAGCTATTTGTTTACGTGTTTAAAAAAGCACCAGAAGCTTATACAGTATATACACATCTAAGTTGCTCGTGCCCCACCACTTTGGTACATATAAAAACGCCACTGATAACATTATGCAGAGTCATGGCTCACTAGTCTGCTTAATCAATCTTATTTACAACAGTGGTATGATCCCAAAAAGTACGGATTATGCCGTGGTTTAATTGCAATAAACATATAGAAAGGATGCCGGAATATAACATAATGATAATGATAAGCAAAAACCCTGACTCAATGCTTTGGTAGATCGAGATGGATCGTTCAGGCTAGGCTAAGCTACCGTTGTAGCTGCTCAGGCCACAATCAAAATAACATCATGTGACATACAGTAAATAAGCAAGGTACTTTATTTGTTGTAGTATAAGCAGTTTATGCTTTGTACACATACATTTATAAAAGGTAAAGATTGTTGTCCAGTTTCTGATTAAAAGAAAAAAGGGTGTAGAGCTCTGTTTTCCGTTGCCCATAGCCAAGGGCTAATGTCTGTTTTTTATTTTATTTGACAATGTCAGTGACAATGAGGAGGGTAATCTCAATGCTGATTGGCTTTAGGATTTACTAATATAAGTGATGTCCATCCGCGTTTTGAATTGACTGCAATCAGGCCAGACAAGATTTTCAAATATTAGCATTTTAGTACTTTCCATATGTGTTGCCTTGCTGGCGTATAATCACATGGTGTGTACATTTGACATACAATCAGAATTGTCATCATTTCAGCAGTTGCCAACCGAACACATGTAGCTGGGGAATAACGGCGGCAGTGAGTTTCAAAGATTCAGTCAGTGCCGAGGGAAATGAGCTCTGAAGGTTTATAGAGACTCCAACTTCTGTACAGACGTGCTTCATCAAGCTGTCCCTTGACACAGGCACATTCTTCATTGATGCTGAACATATTTTTCTTCCGTATCTTATGATTCATCCCACACATAATTATCAGAATAATTCTCTTTGTTCCTTAGCTAATTTCTCCTCAAAATACCCTGAAGGTCTTCTCGAACATTGATTTAAATGTCATACCAAATGTATTAAAATAATTTTCCTGTTTTATCTTGACTTGTAGCACTCCAGCGGTACATCACTGAAGTCAATGTTCAAGTAATTCATCAGACTATCAGTAAGGGAGACTTTGTAACTGCTTTAATCAAAGGCTAACATTTATACTGAAACACCCCAGGAAGAAACCACATGTGATTTATCATCAACTATTCTGTGAATTCATTATCGCAGCGCCTCTACAATGGCATGAGTAAGTCCTAAAATCCTTACTCATGCCCCTTTCCCACCAAAGCAGTTCAAGGACCAATTTGGAGCTAGTGCCCGATCAATCACCGGTTCTTCCTTTTTCCACCAAAGCCGGCCATAACAACCGGTTGTTATCTGGCCCCAGTCAATTGCCCGTCAAGAACCAAACCAAATATGTCCAGCTTACGTCGGAGGCGGGGGCCGGGTTTACCTGATCAACAACAACAAAAAGCCAAACTGAAGCACCATTGGACCGCTGAGAAGACCAAGGAAGAAGAAGAAGAAATACTTTATTAATACCTTACAGGGAAATGTCTTTCCCCACTCTGTTGTGTTTGCACACATTACACACATAGGGGAGGATAGACATGCACACACACAACCACATGCAGAGGAGATGTGGCAGAGCAGAGGCCAAGAAAGGTGAGGTAGCCTAGTGCTGATAGTTCAATGTATTGGGAAAGGTTTTGTGAAGTTACTTAACAATCTATTGAAGGCACCTAAAGTCATTTGCAAAAAACACCAAACAGTTATAACTCTCAACCCCCTATCCACCCTTTTTAATAGGGTAGGAATGAGTCCCAAAAATTAGTCAGCATTTTACCATTTGAAGGTCTCTCGTCTCGGAGTCAAGTTCTTTTTAACATGTGTTTTGTTGGAAGTAAGGTTCAAAGGTTTTAAGGCTATGTTCTCCAACATAAAATACAGTAAAAGTCAGTAAATACCTCACTCGTGAATATCCATACTTCTAGGTGTCTTAAAAATAGTGGTTGCTTTCAATTGACTCAATTACCTAATTCACACCAACGCAACTCCGGTTCAAGCTCCGTGCTAGAGCTTTTCAGGTTCTTCGGTTTAGCTCCGGCTCTTTTCACACCGCTCAGAGTCCGACTGGTGCTGCGTCATTGCGTAACCGTTTGCATGCCTGCTTCATAAAGCCAAACCGCGCGGAAACCCCTCACAGCTGACACCGACAACAACAAAAATGGCCGATTGTGCTCCAGCTTCCTCTGTACCTCTTCGGAAGACCAGATTCCCAGTAGGTAGCTGGTCTCTTCAGTGGGCCACTGCTGCTTGTTAAGTTTCTCCATCGTTGTGTACAAACTGGATAAAACGCCGGCTTTTTGTTGTTGTTCAGGAGTTAATCCCGCCCCTGCCCATGGATGTATAATAAGAACTGGATACAGCGTGGGAGGCGGGGCCTCATTCTTTCCTTTGAGAGTTGCTCATTGGCGCATGATGATAAAATGGCCCAACTTTTGAGAGAGCGAAACGTCACAGATTACCCGGCATGCCTGAGAAGCACCCGTATGTGCGCTCATAGCGCATGCGCAACTTTAACCAAAATGCTTGTTCACATCAAGCACGTCAATTTGCGTACACGTCAGGGCAGGAATTTCACGAGGGCCACGAGGGCCATGGCCTCCCACTTTGGCCTTGTGCCCTTAAAAATGATATCTGCCATAAGGCCACAGTGGCCTTGATGCCCTCTCTGACTAAGTTTTGTGGTTTAGCAGTCTGCCTCTTTTCTGACACGGCTTCAACACCAGCATATTTTGAAGGAGGAAAAAAAAATCAGCGGTGCACTTGATTTGAGCCTGGAATGCACCGCTCGGACGGTCTATGACAGGGGTGGGGAACTTCCGGCCTCCGGGCCGTATACGGCCCTCGAGACCATTTGGTACGGCCCTCGAGGTAATTTATAAACACACGCAAAAAAGAAAAAGATTCAAGAAATCTAGACCACAAAATAATTAAATAAGCTTGTTTTTCCTGGCCAAGGTCAGGGTCCTTGAACACAACACGAGCCTAACGTGTCATCACGTGGTATATGTCTCGTCTGACAGGAGTGTAGTTCTAACGGAGAGCACCAGAACGCGGCTCCGGACCGGGACTTCGCAAATTGCAATACCCATAAGGAGCTGTACACATGCAGCAGTTTTTGCGTGGCTGTGTCTTTAGTTGTAAACCCAGTGGCGATCTGTTCATCTGTCATACTGATCATACAGTCAATAACGTTGTTGTTATTAGCATCTGGTTAGCTAGCTATGCTAACGAATATAAGAAGCTTTTTCTCCAACCAGTGAGGTAAAGGCACATCTTTATATGATCATTATAGTTATAGAAAAATAAGAGAATAAAGTAAACAGGTAAACAATACTAATATGACAGTACAAAAAAGTTGTTATTAATAAACAAGAATACAGTTTAAAAGGGAAGTGATTTGTAAAATATCCATAAAGAAAAAAATCTGCTTACTGTTCTGTTTCATATGGGTGTTGAGAGATGTATCCATAGATCTCTTCATGTTGCTCTCAAAGTGCACCAGATTGATGCTTTTAACTTCAACATAAAAAAGAAATCTTCCTGGTGGTGCATGCCCCCAAACCCCCCTAGATGAGGTTAGATCCCCCCCCCCCCACACACTTAAATCATGTCCACATGGATATGAAACTAAATACATTTGCACACATCTTGTGTCCATATCTTTCTGTTTTGGTGGTCATGCCAGGGTGCATGAATGCGCGGGTCATGGTCAAATATCTGGATTAAGAGGTTGCTTTTTCTTTGCACAGCATGAAAGAAACGCGTAATGAATGGGCTGTGATTTGAGTTTTTTAAGCAGACGTTGAGT
This sequence comes from Notothenia rossii, assembly GCF_949606895.1. Taxonomy (NCBI): domain Eukaryota; kingdom Metazoa; phylum Chordata; class Actinopteri; order Perciformes; family Nototheniidae; genus Notothenia; species Notothenia rossii. The sequence continues at coordinate 57,354,912 of NC_136906.1, read as the reverse complement.
TCAATAATTTGTACGGCCCTCGAAGGATGTTGTAAAAATTGAAATGGCCCTTGAGAGAAAAAAGGTTCCCCACCCCTGGTCTATGATGACAGTTGACATCAGTCTAGGACCTATCTCCGCCCACCCCCTCACGCGTCCGTGTGCGTAGGACGGTCTAGGACCTAGCTAGCTGATTCTCCGCTCAAGAAAAGGCTGAGGTGAGGTAAGGTTTTGTGATGATCCTGTTTGCCGTTAAGTTTTTCATTTGTCCAGCTTTAAGTGTAATTTTATGGATAACATTACTATTTCTTGCTCGTATGGTAATGCATAATTATAATATTTTGAAGTGTTTTTGTTACTACTTGGATAAGTTATGTTGCAGTTGTGTTCTTTTTTTATTATTATCTAGTGCTAGGCAGTTAGCGCTGTGTTGTTAGCTGTCAAAGATAGGATGATGCTTAATAAATATATATAAAAGTATTGTAAATGCATATACAATCGTAGTCACTTCATATCGTATGTTAAATCATTGTTTTAATTTATGGCCTCGGTGCCCTGGCTTTTGGCCTTTGTGCCCTTAAAAAATTGACAACTCAAAAGGCCAAGTGGCCTTGCCCCTAAAATGACGAAATTCCAGGCCTGGTAAACGTAACAGCACCGCACGTTCATGACTGTATGGTAATGGCTTGTTTTTATGATGGATTTGATATTAACGAGGCGGCAGTTAGCAGCTAGCGGCTAGCTAGTAATTATGCTAATGTGCACATCAATCGTTATGTACTTATATTACGCTGTAACAGGATCTAGTGATATCCAAGCAACAGAGCTACATTTAGCATGAAAGAATTATTGCACTGTATATATATATATATGTATATTATTAATATACATATATATATATATATATATATATATATATATATATATACACACACAGTGCAATAAGCTTCTTAGTGCAATAAGAAGCTACAGGGACGTTACTCTAACGTCGGTAATATTAACTTTATTTAATACAACATTTACGGTAGGCCTACAAGATTTAATCATACAGCCCATGTAGTACACTATTTTACAAATGATGAATTATAGCAAACATGTGCAATATATCCATTATTACAGCTCCGTGGGATGGCAGTGAGACGATATGGGTCCGTTGTTATTGTGCATCCATGGGTAAAGATAAAAGCATGTAGTGCTGAACCTGCTGAACACGTAACATGAACGTGCCGGGCGGCGCGGTCCCGTGGGTTAGATGCACGCTCAGAATAACGTTATTAGCAAATTTTTACAACTTGAAGAACGAATGTTTTTAATAAGGGCTATACAAGTGTTCATACTGGGTGGTTTATTTAGTTTAAAAAAAATTATCCAACGATTTACAGACCATTCTTTCCCCATGTAAGTCAATGGGAAAACGTGTTTCCGGGCCCAGCAACCTAAAGTAAGTGTAGTACCGCTGTTGGCCACAACGAATATTCTACTCGGAGTCCGGCGCACTTCCTGGGGGCTTGCCCCTGCCCCTGCCCCCGCCTCGACGTAAGCGTGACGTATGCGGTGCTTTTGCTCTGGCCGGACAATTTTTTGGTGCTCGAAATGAACCGGATTCCGGAGCTAAGAGGCTGCTCTGCTGCGGTGTGAACAGGAAAACCCGGTGCTTTTCAAGCTCCAGCTTCGAACCGGCCCTGAAACACCGTGTGAATTAGGTAAATGAGAGTAGGCTACTTAACGTCATTACACCAAAACATTAGCCGCCTATAGCCTAGCGCTGCTGATGCACAGGCATGCAACCGTGAAGTATTTCTTTTAGGGCCGGAACTCGATTAAAAAAATTAATCTAATTAATTAGAGGCTTTGTAATTAATTAATCGAAATTAATCGCATTTTTAATCACATATAAATATTTGACCTGAGAACAGTGAGAAGCAATTTTTTTCACATGGATTTTAGTATACCATTGAATAATGACTGAATACATAAGCTTAAGCAACAAAACATTGTTTATTTTTTTCAAGGTGGTACTTAACCAATACCAACAGCAATAGCAATAGCATATTTAGGAATATAGTACATTTCAGAGATTCAGGATAGGTAGGTAGACCTTCTGTAAACTATAACACTTTGTTTTTTAAGTAAAACACAATACTTTCAAGTACATTCAGAACATTGGAAACCCTGACTATTAGAAAACATCTCTCTGTTGCTTCAGAGGCCATAACAGACTTTGTTGATTTACCAACAGTTGATTTAAAAAATCAAATCAATTTCAGTCCAACTCTCTCAATAACCTTGGCCAAAACAATAAACAGTTCAACATAAAGTGCCAGTTGCACCAACAACGTAATAAATAGTTCAACATAAAGTGTACCATTTAAAATAAAATAAAAAAGTGCCAGTGATTGACCTCAATCCCTCCTATTCTTCCAATATCCTGATGAAAAATAAAATCTCTCTGTTGCATAGGCCACTGTTTGATCAACGCGAATTGGGTGTGGGTCCTTGTACTCCGAGTCGGGCTAACGTCCACGCTAGCTTCCACGCTAGCTGCTATATGTTTTGCATTGAGGTGATACTTGAGGCTTGATGTGCTGCGGTGATATGCAAATTCCTTTTTGCATAATTTGCAAACAACCGTGCTCTTATTGACGCTTCCATCCGTCCGTTTTTTAAAACAAAATGTCCCATCCACAGGGCCAACCAAAGCGGTCTCATCAACTTCTTCGTTCATGTTTGACTATTGTTCACTGTGGTTTGTTGTTGTCTGAAGTCATGAACGTTAGTTGGTGCTCCAGTATAATCGGTACCCCTGAAACTCATCCAGTGAGAAACGTTCCGCGGTGCAAAAATAAGTGCGATTAAAATGCGTTAATTTTTGTGTAATTAATTAATCTTAATTAACACGTTAAAGTCCCGGCCCTAATTTTTTTATAGCCTAGAAATGCCTTTTTAATTCAGCCATTTGCCTTAATGCTTCAAAAATCATTAAAGTGATCGAACAGTATCCCTGTACATCTGCAACATGTGGTACAGTCCATTTGTAAGGGAAAGGACTTCTGAGGGCGTCTTTTATTAAGAAGCCAAGTGAAGATGGCATCATCTGATTTAATAAGAGTATCAGTTAGTCAAATTGAGAAAGAACATGATGCATTGGGACAGGAAAGACGTGTCCCCCACTCAAAAATCCTCTGTTGTGTAATCCACTGGGAAATTAAACATAAAGGGTGAGACAAATAAAGATAACACACTCTCTCTATAGCTTGAACGGTAGGATACTCCAGTGATTTAGCAAGGAACTCCTATGACATTGTTCGGGTTACAAATTGAATCTCAAAAAAGGATTAACATTGATGCAGCAGAACCGGAAATATCAGGGTTTCTTTTTTATATATTCCTTGTTCTTCCATCTTCTCAAAACCTTGCAGCTACACTACGCAAAATGCAACTCAATCACCCATATTTACTTGAGGCAATTTATCAGATTCCTGTTGAAACAGAAACAACCTTTTCGCATATTGTTCCGTTGTACTGCCTGTAATCACACTTTGATGTGTAAAGGTTTCCCCTTTAATGATGACTGAATGGCCCACTGTTGTTGTATGTTTTTTGTAAAGCTGCCTTTACATGACAAGCAGCAAAACGGCTTCGTGCTGACGTTGCTGTGGTGTTTCCATGGAGAAATTGTCGCTGAGTTCTGCGCTTCAAGTTTGAATGATTTCAACTTTGACCTTGTTACCGCTGTCTTTTTGACGCACAACCAATCAGAAAACTAGGAGCTAGCCCCCCTGCTAGCTTGCGCCGCTACAAAGAGCTGCGATCTGAATAATAGACAACTGAAACTGAGTTTTAAGTTATTGTTATTGCAGCTTTAATTAATGCTGTGTGGTTTATTTATCAAATATATACCCATGAGGGTGTAAAGTCTTAGTATGATACATGCACTGAACTTTTATATGCACATTTCTTTACCGCTGTGGTAATTAAATGAACAAAGACGTGAATGGAAACAGAATACCAACCAACACCGAAGTCAAAAGGCGTAATATGAATAAAGGCATTTCTCTAACAAGAGCCTCTTTTAAACAAAGACCTACTTCTCTCTTCAGCCTAAAGGAAATAAAAACATTATTTGAAAATCCATGGCAATACAGTTGCTTTGATTTTTTTGTATGGCTTTCATTCAAAGAATTGGCTTGATGAGTAAAAATTATTATCTATTCTCTTAGCAGCAAAGCGAAGTACGTGCTTTTCACATAATGAGGGTATGTTGTAGATTGCTTCAAATTGTTTTTGACTGGCTTTATAAGATAAATGAATAGAAGTGCATGAGGAAAAGAGGGCCAAAGTTAACTGAAGCACTCTGGCAGCAGATCTATAAAGCGAAATGATAAGCTCGCTGATTGGAAAAACATCTGGATGTGTGTGTGAGATGGTGTGTCTGTACCTTCACCAGACAGAATAGAGGGCAGAGAGATATCAACAGCTTGGCCTATTATCTGGTCTAATGGAGGCCCTTCTGTTAGAAACAAAAGCCCTCAGTTGTTTTGCATCAGCTCTTCTGATGATTGGCCGACGTTCGTCCCACGTCGATGGAGTCAATTAAAAGCTCCATCCGTCAAGCGGCTCCGGCTGCCTGACGCAGAGCCTTGGTGGGAAATACACACACTGTCGCTCACTCGCCAATTTACTGTCATTGGTTTACTTTCTTTCGCTCTGCGTTCTTTCTGTGTTCCGTCTTTTCTTACTTTCAGTTTTTTCTTCCACTTGTCTAAGTCACCATGCCAGGCTTCTAAAAGCAATTTCATCCTTCCTGTGCCGTCGCGCTCCGTGTCCACAATTTCCTATTGTTTGGTTTTCAAGTGTAATTTTCCAAATTTTAATGCAAGATGTATTGGAAATATACAGTGTGCCGTGTATAATATGAGAGCCTCATAAAAATGGGCCCTAAAACTATGCATGAAATTGCAGCAGCCATGGCGTATTGTATATTAAGGAGGTATTTAATGAAAATTGGAGCTCTTAACAATAAGCTGAAAGAAATTCACATCCACATATTTTTATTTCTCACTAATAGGATTAGGAGGATTGTTCCTGCCAGCTCCTGCCAGTCCTCATCCGAGTCTTGGCACACTACACTAAATAAAAAAGAACATCGCAACACACACAAAATGATTGCTCACAAACAAATATACACGCGTACTTGTGTATTGCAATAGTAAACTAAATGTTGTTCCAAATAGAGTGTTTTACTTGTCATCACACAGAATAGCATTATGCTTTTCTTGTTCACACCTCATTTAGGCTACATTATAGGTGATATAAGCCCAAAATTAGTTTTAGAGTTAATAAAACCAACTGTAACTTTTTATAAATAGTTGAATAAGTATGAAATGGGTGCTTGGCATGTCAGTGTTGACTGGCTGCTGTTTTAAAACGAGCTTTCCCTTTCTCATTCAATCCTCGCTTTAGAAGGCAGTGTCACTGTAAATGATATGAAACACAACAAACAAACAAACTATGCCATCAATGTCCAACCACTCGTATATATGTAGATATCTAATGGCAAAGGAGGAAATAACAGTTTCCATTATAAAGAGATGTTTACTGGTCCGAAAAAACATGATTTAGAGTTGCATAAGTGAACAGGACATTCTAGAATTGCTTTAAAGTTTAAAAGACTCTATACTGTTATGTTTTATCACCCACTCTGTGACTTAAAGATATTGATATTGATATTTATTGGACCACAAACAGGACAGTGTCCAGTTGAGTTAATACTAAGCCTTCTTCAGGGGTAGGGACACTTCACTGGCTCTGTCTTTGGCTGTGCTTCTGCCCCCTCTGGTCTCTGAGTAAATCCAGGTTTGTCTCTACCTTTTTTAGTCGTAGTCCACTCTTTCTTCGTTGCACTTTTTTCTCTTGTCCTCCTCTGATGGCTCCTTCTGCAGCTCCACTCTTTCTTCCTTGCAGTTCTTTCTCTCCTCCAATAGCTCCTCCTACGGCTCCATTATTTCTTTGTCACACTCCAATCTCTCATTCTTTGAGGGCTCCTCTTGCTACTCCACTCTTACTTCCTTGCAGGCTTTTTCTCTCCACCAACGACGCTCCTCCCCTGCTGTCCTTAATCAGATTTAAAAAGTATGGATTATTGTAACGCACTGTGCATGTTGGTACTTCCTTACCTTTTAGCCCCAGGACATAAACCTCTTGGCCTTCAAACAAACAGAATAGTATGCCAATACATACATTATACAGGTTGTATGTATTGTAATACATGACGTAAACAAATCTTCTGTGTTGCTCAATTCAGCAATACAGTCGCAATAGAGTCCAACAATCCACAGTTTTAGGATTGTTGGACTCTATTGTGACTGTTATGCTGGATTACAGGAAGTATTTTAAATTAGGTCGGAGTGTTTTTAAGTATTAAAATGCTTGCACTCATCAGCGTCTATACAGTTGGTTTACAATAGGATGAACATGCATCATGGCACAGGTGTATTGCAGTATTATTTAGTGGGTTTTTTGGCATTATGTCTTAAATACACCCCATAGCTGATCATGTAGATTTTGTAATTGGAATGTCTTATTGGTATTGTGGAGGCTTCTGTGATCAGTACATGCAACAGACATGTGACAGATTGGATGCATGCTGTTGTTGACTCATTATATATTATTGGTTAAATATGATACAAGCCTGAACAGGAGGCAATTAAGAATCCTGTATTAGCTTTTATTCCAATGAAATGAGCCATGTCATCCTTTTCTCCATAGAAAATACAGCAATTGCAATATATTTTCCAAACACTTAAAGCTAGTGGTGATAAACTGTTACAACTTTAACAGTGTCAGTGTTTGGCAAACCAAAGCAGAAAAACCCAGTTGTAGTGAAATGTCAATCACTAAATAGCCATGACCTAAAATATACCCCGATTTATGGTCCATTTTCCTCTGTTATAATTTACAAAATGCATTTGTTGGAACTAGCGATTGAGACCAATTAGCTAATCAAGTAAGAAATATTGTAATTTTTTTATAGACTTCTATACAATCAGACTGCTATTACAGTCACCACTCCATTTTCTGCATTTAATTTACTTTTCAGACACTGTGTTTGCTGCCTTATCTCCTTAGATCTAAATGATTACCTTCTATATGTTCATATTCACTAGCCAAGGTTCATGAGAGACATTCAGTACAGCGTATCTCAGTCTGCAATCATACGCCATTGAGTTTGACTGTTAACCAGTCCAATTGACCTTTTCTGTTATGGAGCATGTCCCTACATTAGCCTCTCTGTATCTGCAAACATTAACCTCTGCTGGTATTAATACAAATGCTAATCCAGTTAGCTGTGGCTGCCATCGACATCCATCCTTTCATTTCGGTTCCTGTTGTACTTACAATGTATATCCCACTATCTGCCTGTCTGTCTCTTTTCCTCTCCCTTCAGCGTGTACACTGTTGGTTTGGATTTAGGAAGGCATTTGATATCCCATAGGCTGTGCTTATCTCCTCAAGGGGCATCAGACAACATTTCTCTGTTATCTACACTCCATCAATCCGTCTATTTAGGCAGATCAATCATGAACTCATCCCCTAGCCTGGTGATACTTTTACAAGAAGTTTAAATCTTGTTTGGACAGTGAGTCAAATCAATGATTATTAGCCCTGCCTGGATGTCCTTTGGTAAGTAATTGCGTCATTTTAAACCCAGACAAAGTGAAATGTGTAAGAAATATAACCGAGCCACTCTGAGAAAATAAATACAATTGAAGGAAGAAGTGCTGCTATTACCATTACACATTAGACAAGGCTCTGTAAATAAAAGCCTTAAAAGATTTGTTGGTGGTATAAGTGCTGAACATGCATCAGGAAAAACAAGTGGCTTACTCACTCACTTAGTCAAGTCTGACCCTCTTTCCCATTCTCTGTCCCTTGGCTGCTGAAGTTTAACCCTTCCTCCCTCTGATGAGAGGATTCTGTCCTCTCACTCACTCCGAGATAAAAATCAATGCTCTCCCACAGAGCTGTAATCAATAGCTTGGCTTGCACTACAGAGGAAGCTCTCAGAGGAGCTCTCATTATCTGTGTTTGCAACGGTACTTTTTTTCGGTGATGGTTGTATATCTTGATTGGCCAAAACTATTATAATTTGTAATTTCCATCTCAATCAGTGTGATGAAATTTGGATGCAATTTTTCAAAAGGACAAACTGGGAAAGAGAAATTGTGGGGATTAGTTATAATGATATGTCTTATGTCTGAGTAAGCTGCCATTGAGGCTACTTCACACACCAACAAAATGATTGAAATACGATTAGTCAAATGCTCTGTGTTATTTATATTTTACTTGAATTATACTGGTTTAGAAGTAGGTGAGCAGAGGGCTAAATGTTTAGTTTGAAGGTTTCGCACGATGGAGCTTTGAGCTAAATGCTCAAATCAATATGCTAACATGCTAACGTTTACCGTTTAAAGTAAGGCAAGGCAAGTTTATTTATATAGCACCTTTCAACACAAGGCAATTCAAAGTGCTTTACAAAAAATGAAAGACATTAAGAAAATGGCATTTAAAATAAGTCATTAAAAAGAAAAGATAATAAAAGAAACATTAAAAGAAAAAATACATGGATAAAAGTTACAGTGCAGTTTAAGATGTGAATAGTTCAATTAAAAGCAGCGGCAAAAAGAAAAGTCTTTAGTCTGGATCTAAAAGTAGTCAGAGTTGGAGCGGACCTGCAGGTTTCTGGGAGTTTGTTCCAGATATTTGGAAGTAAGTAAGAAAGTGTCTAAATATTTGCAAATTATCACAACAAAGGGGAGATGATGCTAGAACCAATAGCTGTGGAGATATTTCACTCTGTACCAAAGTGTCGGATTCAATGGAGAGACTTTGAAATTCTGAATAGCAGATCCTGATTTGTAGCAATAATGTTGTGACTAACAAAGGTAGACTGACTTTGAGTTATGTAATTATGAGACGACAGCTTATGCTCCTTCCTTGAATTTGCTTTTATTTTACATTGATGTTTCGAGCGGCAACAGGCATTTCACAATGGTTTTATGGGATGGTTAGTTCCTTTAAAAAAATATTATGAACACAGTCTTGTAGCTTTTATTTTTTCCCCCGTTTTTTCTATTTTCTATAGTTCCAAATCAAAGGTTTCATGATCATGGTCATCTCATATTCAGTTTGCTTGTGTAATGCTACTTTTAGTTATCAAGTAACAGATTAATGGCTTAGCCCAGCAGTTCTGCATCGGAACAAGGACATAATGGAAGCATCAATAACAAATAAAGTCTACTCAGTCCTTTTAATGTCTCACCTGTGTTCATACAGTTCAACAGCTTGTTTCAGAAGGAACAATAATTCTGATAATAATACAGTCAACTGTTAATTCCTCTCCTTTAAATTGTTGTTTTTCACTGAACAACAAGTGAGGCAATGACAATGCAACATTATTTCCATGTCATGTCATTTGCAGTTTGCTGTTAGTTTCTTCACATATCAATCTAATTCAGTTGCTACGTTTAATGCTTCATGAGATTTTAACCACTTAGTTATTGTTATGTGAATCAGAAGTAGAGATCAAACATTTTAAGTTTTTATAGAAAATAGTTTTAGTTAAAGGGTGAGCTGAAAAATGTAGAGTTTGTGCATTACCATGTTTTTGTCCTGTATGTTCAGTGTTCACTTATTTTAATTAATGTCTGTGACTAAATGAGGACATATTATGCTCATGTTCAGGCTCATGTACTGTATGTTGTGGCTCTACTATGACATTCACATGTTGAAAAGCAATGTATCTTTCTCATACAGCCTGTGCTGCAGCACCACTTGTCAGCATCTGTCTAGGCAAATAAAGCGCACATTTTACATAGTGATGTCACTATGTTACGGAAGTAAACCAAGGAGTCCAATAAGAGCTGTTCCAGGGAGGGGGGAGAGAAACTCCCTCTGGAGGGAACTCAGGGATTTTAGCTTTTACAACATATGTTACACACTAAAGTAAAGCGAAAACCCTAAAGAGCAAAAGACAATGCGCTACAATAATACTTTTTTATAATAGATATATGTATATATACAGTTAAAATGATATGAGAATGCAGTTTAGTTGTATGGGGAAATGGTTTTAAAAGGAGACAGGGTTGTACAATGCCCTAATGACACGAGGAGAGCATTCTGTCACACCACACCTTTAACTGTTTTTAAATGTCAGCATCTGGAAGTCCCACTAAAAATACCCTGAAGTGGCAAAGCAGCCATTATAACACTCCTGTAATCTATTAGGTACAAATAGTTGTAAAAACACTTTATATTACAGCAGGTGATTAATGAGACATAAGTGGATCTACAGTATATAACTGGTGTGTGTGTGTGTGGCTTTTTACGACAATACCAGACCTCATGATAAATCTGGAACTTATTTCATATCTGATATTATTGCTACCTTTTTACTACTTCAAAAGACATCTTTATATTGTATCCGCTAAATGCAACATTAAATCTCACATATGCTTGTGTATATATATATATATATATATATATATATATATATATATATATATATATATATATGAAACGAGGCATTCGTGTTATGATGTAACTGATGTACAGTTACATCATAAAACAAATGCCTCGTTGCATAGATTTTAAAATAGCATGTTCCCCACTATTCCTGTAATAAAAAAGACGTTTCAGTTTGCCATTTCTCTTTAAAAATAAAAGTTAATTTTGCTCTAATGTTTGGCGTTCATATTCGCGAATTTCGGAAAATTAAACGTAATGAAACTTTAATGATCAGTCCCGAGAAATTGATTGGAATAATCTTATGGAAACAAAATAGTTCATTATGGAACTCCCTTTAATAAATCAGACTTTTACAGCCTTACAAGAAAATGAAGAATGATGTCTTAAATAACCGCCTTTCACAATGAAAAGCATTAATATTTTAATTATCTCTCCTTTGCCTGTTAACAGAGTCTTACCAGTCTATAAAAGACCTGAGAATGTTATCTAAGTAAAACACACATTGCACTATGATGCAACAGAGAAAACTGAAAGTCAATGTAAAGAATTGAAATTTCCACCTTTTTTCAAATATTGCATATTATTTCTAGATGTTCCAAGTGACAGAGCACACGTGGGTGTTCTTTAATGAAAGATCAGTAGAAGGGAAAAGAGGAGGGTCACAGAGACAAAGGGGAAAGGAGATGCTGTCAAACTCATACCATCACACAGTAAATAGAAGCAGTTAATTAAGGACCTTAGCAACAGCATGTGGCTTTGAATTAATCTGTCCTCATTACTGTGGAAAAACGAGACAGTTTATTTCCATCTTTTCTCTTTCAATCTCTCTTCATTTTTTTAATCAGTGTGGAACTCGCTCTCTCGCTGTTCTTGTGTTGTTTTTTCCTGCATGGATTCATTGCTTATCCACCCAATTTAAACAGTTTTCTCTGCCATCTTCTTGTCACCTCGAGTTACAGCTGACAGCTTTATGAGAGTTAGCCTACGACTGAGTGTCACAGATAATAAACTGCAAGTTACGGTTTGGTGGCTTACGATTGTTTCTGTGGAGATGCAAAATGAATGTTGATTGTTCAGAAGAACTCTCAGAAAGGGGAAGAAAGTAAACAGCTTGCATACAAATAGGCGCGTGTGCCCTACAAAACCACCCCTAGTAGCAACTGGTTTGCAGATATCATCTATTTTTTCATTTCTTAAGTATTGTTCGGTCTAGTTTATTCTTCATTCACATTTCTGTCTGTTCCTATGTTTTTGATGCCACTACCTCAGTTTTGTGTATTGCTATCAGCACAAAAAACCCTTTAGGAGAGTCATGACCTGTCACCAGTTTTAAATACTTTTGTAACTTAGAAATTACGTTTTGTCCATCGCTGTGGAATGGCTGAAAGGTCTTAGTTCTACAATACCCATGATCCTCAGCCACCATGAACAATAATGGCTGATTTCCTTCAAATAAAGTGCTGCAGTGATGCGTGTAACTACCCGATTTGCACGGCTAGCCGATTTGCACTGTGCAAGCGCAAGTTGGTCTGCCATATTGGACAACAACGTACGGCAACCCAAATAGGACATTAGATATTCATAATCAAAAGTGCATCGTTGTCTGGCCCTTACAGAGAAATTCCAAAGCTGGGAAAGGCATTTCAGATTGATCAATAATTGTCATGCAAGAAAAATAATGATCTAATAACAGAGATTTGTTCTTGAATTAACTTGTTTATGGAAAAATATTTGATGTCACTTTCCTTTTCCAGGAATCTCAAAAGAGAAAGTTTGGCCATACATTTCTAATGTTAAAAAAGAGGAAAGACATTCACAGTTAAGAATTTGTTATATATTAATTCAATATATTATGCATACATTTACAGTTTTCTTATTTGATAGCTGTCAAACGGAAGTTAAATCCATTAGTCTAAGAATGTAGTTAACCCACTAAAATTAGTTATTCTCAAATAATCAGGAAATTACGTTGTAATAACAATAACTCATCTCTCTCGTTCAGAATAATGTCTGGGTTTTTGGTATTTTTTCTTCTCTGCGAAACGCAGCTGTGTCAAATATCCTATTTGGGTTGCCGTACGTTGCTGTCCAATATGGCGGAAAAACTTGCGCTTGCGCAGTGCAAATCGGTTAGCCGTGCAAATCGGGTAGTCACAATGCATATTTTTGTAGGCCGACCCGGATGTTAGCAAACAGGGGCTTCCTTGAATACATTTTTTTTTTTCTGAATGTTGTTGATCAGAGTTTGAAACATATATTGAGGATTTATTTTTGGAGGATTCAAGAGTGTTGACCGTGATGACATTTAATTTAGTTTAGTTTAGCCACTTTTCATCAACCACCATAATTATTAAACATGAGCGGGATTTACTGACATGATTTATGTCAGAGAAAAAAACATGAACATCTCTTTAGCTTGTGTTAACCACTGATCTTATTTCAGGCATGTAACCATATACATAGATGTTCCCATCCACCATTAGCGTTGGATGTAACATCATTTCAACCTTAAGCTACTCAGGAGTTTTTGTAGATAGTGCAGTCATCTTCTGAACCAATAGGCACAGGATATAATTTAAAATTCTTCTTCTCGCCTACAAAGCCCTTAATGGGCAGGCGCCATCTTACCTTAAATAACTCATTATACCCTACTGTCCTACTAGGGCAGGGATGGGCAACTTTGATGGTGGTGGGGGCCACATAATTGATGTACTGGCCACCAGGGGGCCGCAGATTCGCTTGGAACACTCACACACAAAAATTCCATGTGTTGTATGTAATTATTAACAAATATACTAAGTCTGACATCTTCATTGACATTTTACAATCAAAGGGAACATACCCAAAAAATGGGAACATCCTCTAATAAGCTCAGTAAACAAATATCGGTTCACAGAAATGTTATTTCATTTTTACAAGTGGCATTTTTGTATTGAATAGGTTATTAGACAGTGGAATAAAACGGTTTTAAACTATTGGAAAGCGCGGAAAATGTCTGTGTATTGAGATTAACCATTAAGATGACATAAACATGTCATGGTCATGAACACTAACCCAGATATTAGTTGTCTAACTTGAACCTAAAACACTTGTAGCCAGTCTCTGCATTCCCCTTATTCCACAATAAGGGGAATGTCAACACAGACACCTGTCAGCCCGCACTCTGCTGTTCCTCACACCACTCCCCCCTCCCTCCCGCTGAAATTATGAATGAAAAGCGTAGTAATCATAGATAACACGGGAGGGTCCGTGACAGTTTGTTTTCATCTGATTTCAAATAAACAAAGTCTTGGTTTTAAGAATATTAAACTTGTTTCCCCAAATTCAGATGATAAATACAACTTTTAAGCTTGTAAAGGCATAATTACAAGCGGCAACTTAACGTCACAGCATGCATAACAACAGCCGGTGTTTCTTGTGAGGTAACACAATACACACAAATGCGTCACAGATTATTTCGCGGTATTTGAAATCATGTACTCGCGACGTAACTAGGAGTCTAGTGGACGGTATCAGTACTACAAGTAAAAAATAAAAATGTTTAAAACATTTTTTTTCATTAATTACGTTGTTTATAAATTATTCTGAAGGCCGCAAAAAGAGGAGGTAGGGGCCGCCATTTGCCCATCCCTGTACTAGGGCATTGCGTTCCAAGAATGCAGGGTTGTTGGTTGTTCCTAGAGTCTAAAAGTACAATTGGAGCCAGAGACTTTTCTTATCAAGCTCCACATTTGTGGAATCTGCTTCCAGTTTGTGTTCGGGCGGCAGACACCCTATCAGTTTTTAAGAGTACGCTTAAGACCTTCCTTTTTGATAAAGCTTATAGTGATAAAATAAAATAATCTAATAAGAGTGCATTGACGTAGACACGTTGTACCTCTTCACCTATACATTTTAGTTCTTACTCTTTCACTTAGGGTGCGTTCACACCAGCCTTTTATAGTCCGGTTGAATCGAACCCTGGTGCGTTTAGCTGCTTGGTGCGGTTCATTTGGGTCGGTGTGAACACAGTCCGAGACCTCTTAAGTGAACTAAACAACCGGACTATGGTCTGCTAAAATAGGTGGTCTCGGAGCGCTTGCTTGCGAACTCTGGAGCGGTTCATTGCTGGTGTGAACGCAGTCCGCACCAAAACATAGGAAGCGTAGTATTTACGTGTCACAAGGACGAGGATATCTTAAAAATCTTTAGCGAAAGAGTCTTTCAAGACATCCGCGGTTGTTGCTGAAGCAGAATGAAGTGTTGAACAGTGTCGTGTAAATTAAAAATTCTCCGTCAGCTACATAAAAGTAAGAACACCTGTCATCGGTGAAGCGCCCCTCCTTACTGCAGAACGTCTCTCATTGTATGTGTTATAATGTTTTTTAACGGACGTTGTCTGATTATATAATCATATGCGCGGGGCGCTAGTGTCTGTTGATCTCCAGATTAACAGCAGCATGAGAATAACCTGCCGAAAGTGCCGATGCTCCATGGTGGAGGCTCCAGTAGAAATTGCCGGGATTTGCGTTTTTACCCCCTTAATGTCTGACCAATTATTGAACAGCATTTCCGAGCACATGACTTGTTTAAAGTTTATAGTCCGTTTGAGTTTTGCCCGTGTGAACGCAAACCGAACCTTCTGAAAAATGTAACAATGTAACAAACTGTCGTCTGGTGCACACCAGACTATTAGGTGTGAATGCACCCTTAAAGAGCAACTTCCAGGTTAAAGACACCTGTGAATAAATGTGTAGGAAAATGATGAATACACTAGATTTACAAAAAAATATACAGAAATATACACTACAGTGACATCTGGCGTCGTTTTTGTAAGAAATGTTCACTTCCGCATAAAAAAGCCTCGGCATGTGACCTCCCGCGTGTGACGTAACACGGGGGACACAAGGGGGAGAGCGGCCGGTATAAGGTATTAATAAACATGGATCCCAATGCTAGTTTCGACACAGAAGAAACAGAAGAAGTTGAACATGAATATTCGAATGCATATGACGGACCACAACCTTATAATTATGAGCCTGCTAGGCGTCCAAGGGACCAGGAGCAGCCAAGGATTAGAAGAAATAACGGCCATCGGAGAGAAATTGAGCTGTGGTGTGAGCAGAACCAGTGGAGAACTGGGCAGCTATCTTGGTGAGTGACCGGCGTTAGCTACAGAATGTTAGCTAACGTCACATCACAACATTGTGAAGTTAGCTATCATATATCAGGCTATAACTAAAGTAGCATTGATAATATAGTAACATTACTGGCAGGACTGTTGATACTGATCCATAACAGAAACTAATGCGCAAGTATCAGCCGTATCTCGCGTTACCTAATGCAACTCCACACTACGGTGCTGTGTACCGGAGGAGAGACGCGAGATACGGCTGATACTTGACGATCCCGCGGAGAAAGGTTGTGGAGCCTCCGTTGATATGCCGTTGTAAATGGCTTGATGGAAAGCAGGTGTGTAGTCGGGGAGGGTGCACAGCTGATTGCAGCAGGTGAGTGGAGGTTGAGCCGGGAGCCAGGAGTGACAGCCACCACACACACATAAACAACACAGACAGGGGGAAACAAACAAACAAACACAAAGGAGACGGCTGGAGCAGTACAGCCACCACAGCGTTACCTAATGCAACTCCACACTATGTCTTACGGTGCCGTGTACCGGAGGGGAGAGAGAGAGCAGCGAAGGGGGGGGGGGAAGAGAGAAGTAATACGGTTTCCTGATAAAGCTGTGGAGAGTATGTGCTGCAGGGAGGTGGATGCACAACGCACCCAGGAACGAACGCTAGCTCCGGTCCTTTTTACTGTGGACTCGATGTCCTGACAGGCTGGTATTTGTGCAACCTGCACAAACACAATACTGCACCATGATTACAAATGGTGAAATACAATGTAAAACTACCGAAAAATACCAGCTCCTTAAAACACAACCGCGCTACTCAACGCAACTCCACTGTACCCGCGGTCAGAGAGCGGAGATGTGTGTGATGTAATATGACGCGTTTGACGTATGACCTTAAGAAAAGCCGTTTTTAAGAGCAGAGCTCAAAATTGCTCCTTTCCCTCTGAATTCCTGCCCTTATGTCTCGTAAAATATATCAAATCCTACATTCACTTTTTTAATTGTAATTTTCAAGCAAGTTTAAGCATAAATGTAGGAATAAAACAAACCTGCAATATGCTCTTTAAATCCTAAAAACTTAGAGCTTATATTTAAAACTTTATCGAAAACCTTTCCCCTTTCTGACCTTTCAAGGTTTCATTAGAGGGTAACAGGTTGCAAAGAAGGCCTAGCCCGGCCGGGGAGAGAGGAACGTATAGTCACAGACCTACTCCTTACCTCTAACAAATTCCAATTAAGGTTCCAGTGGGGACCTTTGCTCTGCGTGTGCCTCTCCACCTCTGCTTCTTACTTGCTACCCTTTTCCCTCAACCTATCCTGAGGGACTGCATGTAAGTAGACACGTTAGTTTAGCTGCTATAGGGTTGGACTGTTGGGGGGGGGGGCACCTTACTTCATCTTTCTGTCTGTTTGTACCTGTGTACGATTAACCCAGCTTCCCCAAAATCTCTTTTTTGTGTCCATATATACGCCGGGATCCTGAGTCGAGGCTAATGCGTGTGTCCTGGATCCTCTGTCCTGAGTACTGGATCTGATTCCTGGACTTCGAGTCGTGGCTGAACCAGTCTCTGCGGTCCTGCTTGACTCTCAACATACTACTTCCCTGATGGCTCCCACAGGACTGCTGAAATCCTCGTGGATTGATCTTCTTATTATAGACACATGCATTTCCAAACATTTGGTCTTCCCAAGCATTGGGTCTACCTATGTTGTAAATGTATTATCTTTTCGATTTACACACGGCATCTTTTCATTTCATTTCATTTCAAACCTTTATTTAATGAGATTGGTCCCATTGAGATCATAGATCTCTTTTTCAAGAGAGACCTGCACTATATAGGTTCCACATGAAACAATAAAGGACATCATACATTATATTTACAGGATACATTTACATAGTTATAGACATTTACAAGTGCCCATAGTATCAACAAGCATTTCATTTAGCCTAGCTTTAAAAACATGCAGAGGAATGAGATTGCTCAGTTTCAATTCTTGCTGAAGATTGTTCCAAGCAAGTGGAGCTGCGCACATAAAAGCTGTCTTACCTAAGACAGTCCTTGCTTTTGGCACATCTAACAATAGTACATCATGCGATCTCAGACAATAGATAGGCGAAGTCCCGCCCATCTACTTCCGACCCATGGGACCCCGGAAGCGGGAAATTATACATTGAAGCCAGTGGAGAGAGAAAAGTCATCTTTCGATCCCGTTTGAATTGTGCCACAAATGACACATATGATGTTTGTCAAATTAAAAGAACATTTTGCAAGTCAAAAAAATAAAAATGTGTCGTAAAACTGTGAAGTAACACATTTTTTAATGTGAAACCGCTCAGTGAACTACAGGTCTCTGGTCTCGCACAATACGCGTCACCATCACAAAGATGGCCGTCACGTTAGCAAATTTCACCCGTTTCTTTCAGAATGAGGCGAAAAAGTATAAAACGAGGTGAAAATCACTACAAGTCTGGGCATGTTGAGAGCTGTACATACAAGAAAGGGGAGTTAGTCGGTTCTGTAAGAGCCAGCATGCGGGACCGGCTTTACAAGGTTTCAGTGAGTAATATGAGTGCAATGTTTAACGTTAATGTCAGCTAGCTAACATTAGCTAACAAGGTACACTAACGCAGGGGTTCTCAAACTTTTTGTTTATGCGGACCACTATTTATTATCAAGGATTTTTGCGGACCACCTCATATGCAAACCGTAAAAATAAGTACATATATAAACTTAGTGTTAAAACGCCGATATTATTTTATAGTTAATTATAGACAATCAAAAGAAAATTGAAGCTTATCTGATACTTTTGTGACCGGTGTCTGTCTGCGTTGTGTATGTTTCTCAAAGAGGACGGCCGACGGTATTTTAATTAGGTCATCCCAAACAATGCCACAAGTGCGCACGCGCGCAGTGCACTCACAAAACGGGCAGACAGGTCTACAAAAAACTACCGCTATGCTTAGTCCTACTTTAGTTACTGTACTACAAAAAGCAGACGGTGCTGCGCTCAACACACACAGACTCAAAACCATGGACACACAGGCATATAAGTAACATAAACAATGTATAGGCCTAAGTTGCATAAAGGCTTGAGCAACAGTATTGCAACCAAGCAGACAGTGCTGCTTCTCTCTCTCTCTCTCTCTCTCTCTCTCTCTCTCTCTCTCTCTCTCTCTCTCTCTCTCTCTCTCTCTCTCTCTCTCTCTCCACTTTCAAAATCTACTTAAATCTAAAAAATTCCCAAAGTTGTCCCGAAATTCACTTATTAAATAAACGAAACGAAAAATAAAGCCTACTCAGGGGTGGATCTAGAAAAATATTCATGGGGTGGCAAGAGGGTGGCAGGAGATTTTGAGGGGTGGCATCCCTTGGCAGAAGTATATGCTGATTTAATCGCAGTCATATCAATCAATGTTAACTTGGAAAGCCAAAATATTGACATTTTAACTCAATAACATAGGTGACATTATTGTGTCACATCAGTAAAGCCTTAAATAGAAATATATAAGATGGCAGACATAGGCCTAATTGAATGCATTTTAACTGAACAATAACTGAATTTCAATCAGGAGAGACGTGATGTATGGAATACATGTTTATTATCGGGTCACATTATATAAATGAAACATAATGATGACAGTTTATAACAAGTGAATGAAATGGTGTTTGGCGATTAGGCCCAGGTTTTGTAGGATGTCATTCGGGAAGGGAAGAACCGTTTCCGATGAACCCCCCCGGGTCTAGACACTGGTGGTGGTGATAAGTGGTTAGGTCCGGTTGGAAGGGAGAAGGTTGGGCTTGGCCCTGAGTTGGAAGCAGGAGGCGAAGGGGTGGAGGAGGGTTGCGCGTTGACACCTGGAAGACAGCTGGTGGAAAAGGGGAGAGCATATATAGAGGGATTAACAGGTGCGATGATTAGGCTTGTGAACGGAGGGAAGTGATAGGTTAGCTGAGGAGTGGCGCTCCCTATCATTTATTGAAGGGAGCGAGTATTGCCATGACGCGCAATACAAAGTGATAGGTCTTCCTGCCTGAACTTGCGCTGAGCTTCATTTCAATCAGGAGAGACGTGATGTATGGAATACATGTTTATTATCGGGTCACATTATATAAATGAAACATAATGATGACAGTTTATAACAAGCGAATGAAATGGTGTTTGGCGATTAGGCCCAGGTTTTGTAGGATGTCATTCGGGAAGGGAAGAACCGTTTCCGATGAACCCCCCAAAAGAAGTGAAAGTATGAAGTACTGAACGTGATGGATCTTACCTTGTGGGATGCAGTGGAAATCTATGGATGAAATGAGAGGTTAATACATGTGGGGATTTAGACATACTGATGCCTCCTAGGCATCCTCCCTGGACGTACAGGGCTTCCTGGACGTACAGGGCATCCTGGACATACAGGGCGTCCTGGACATACAGGGCTTCCCGGACGTACGGGGCATCCCGGACGTACGGGGCATCCCGGACATACGGGGCGTCCCGGACATACGGGGCTTCCCGGACGTACGGGGCACCCCGGACGAACGGGGCATCCTGGACGTACAGGGCATCCCGGACGTACGGGGCAACCTGACTTCGCAGGGACACATTTTATACAGACCCGAAGGTTACAACCTGGACGTACAGGGTTAGACATGCAAGGATAAACATGAGCCGCGGGGCGAATATACGTGCTGACATGCTAAGAACCACCACCAGTTATATGCATACGTACCAATTTGAAGGTTGGAGAGACCTTTGGATAGCCAGCACGGCACTGGCGTTCGGACGAATGTAGGATGAGAAGCGGTTGTTGTAGAGAAGAGGAACAATTACCTTGATTGCGGCAGGTTTGCTGCACTTATCCTGAACGAGCCCTGAAATGCTCTTCAGACACCACCACCAGTTATATGCATGTTTACCAGAGGTAAACTGGAGAGATCTTGGATAGCCGGCACGAGCCGATGCCCGGCGAAGAGGGAGATGTAGACAATGTAATGCGGCTGTTAGCTTGAGTACAATGATGCATGAATATCATACCCTGCTTAACATAAGCCATGTGAGCATGAAACCAAATATATGAGTGCAATATGAGCAGCATGAAATAATATTTGCTTAGGTAAATGCTGAGACATGACCCATGATATAGGCAGGGCTCAACGCTAACTTCCAAAAGTGGTTGCCAGGCTGGCAACCAGGCTTCCGCTTTTGGTTGCCAACTGAAAATACGGTTGCCCTTTTTGATACCTTATATTTTAAATAATTAAGATGCTATACAGTTATACATCCACTTAATAATGAACATGTGACACGAGAATGTTCAAATGCTTTACAATAGTAATTAACACACTTATTTGAACCTAAGTGGTAGTAAACTTGTCCACCCTCAATTGCTGGTATCAAATACCAGTAGTGCTGCTGTTGTCCTGTCTTCATAGATCCCTCACAAATGAATTGAGCAAGTCACCAGTTTCTTGGTCATCCGTTGTCTCCCTTTCAAATGTGGGTTTTCTTGACCTTTGTGCTGACCCCCACCATAGACCCATTGGCCCTTCAGCATGAAGTCTTGGATTGGCCAGACAAATACATTTCTAATGTTAAATAAATGAAAACCATTCATAGTTAAACATTTGATATTAATTATTGATGCTGTAAATTACCTTTAATATGTCTAACTATATTTAAAATGTGTTAACTTTTTTATAGAAGTGATTATAATTTAATGCAACCATTTTCTATGGTAAAGTTTCGTTTTGCGCTTTTATTTTGTAGTAATAAGATCGGGACTCTTATTTTGAAGGAACTTTTACCGGAAGTGAATAGAAAACATTCCTCTTTGTTTTTCGTTCGGGTTTTACCTTACGCTCCATCAGTTGAATCACTTTGAACATTCATTGGAGAAGTTGAGGTGTTGGCTGAACTTTTTACCACACAGTCAAGCAACTTATTTTTGCTTCGCCATTTTGTTGTAAAACAAACACACGGCGCACCGCGCACGCGAGTAAACGTGCATCGCTTTCTGGCTCCGTAATCACGCCGATGCACGTGCAATTTAAGTATCAGGTTCCGACTGGTCACAACAATTAAATATTACTCTTAAAAACGAATATGAACATTTATCTATTTTGGGGTGCACGTTTTGCTGTCCTTATTTCTTATGTTAAAAACTGGTTGCCACTGATGGCAACCAAAGTCCAAGAAGTGGTTGACATTTTCCAAATGGTTGCCAATGGCAACCTGGCAACCGTTACTATCGAGCCCTGGTATAGGACTAGCTTAATTAGCAGTTTAATTACGCCACGGTGAGACGTAGATGCTGATGTGCTGTTGGGTGATTAGACTGTCTTCAATCGTCTTACGTGAGCTTCTCTTTTTCCCTGAAAGAAACCCCCCAAAACCGCGGATGGGCAGCATCCGTGGCTGTGTTGAAGCTTGAAACAGCGGTACTTACCCGAACTGCATAACTCCATGCTGTAACGCGGTACACCCGTTACGTATTGCGCCGAGGCTTCGGAGCGTGTGTCGAGTAATCCCCGAATCTTTTTGTGAAGCATTTATCGAGGCTTGTATCGTTTTGGGCCAGTGACGTCATCGATGACAAACGAACCTCGCTGCCAGTCGATACCACGTGACTGCTTCGGGAAGCGATTCGGATCATTTGAACCGTTGAGCCACGACGCTCATAATACCCATGGATGTATAACAAGAACCATATTACCCCTCCTGTACCCGGGTCCGCTGGTGACACGATGGAATTAAAAGAGCTCAGACCCTCACTTATATAGAGGTCGGAAAATGTCATAAGTATAAATAGATGCAAGCATGAAAAAATGTAGGAATAAAACGTGAATAAGTAAATGAATAAATGCAGATTAGATATATCCAGTGTTTTTGGGTAGATTCAGCATGTGGGCTGTGGCTCAGCTGGAAAGCAGCCGACCCACGACCGCAGGGTTCGCTTATAGAAGCTACAGCTAAATGAGATAATAAATGTATTCCTGATATGGTTTAGCCTTCTTAGGCTACAACGTGGTTAAGTTTATGAATAATATTAAGGAATACGATCCCTCTTTGCAATGTTTACCAGCCTCCTATAGGCTTTTCAATCACAATCGTTCAACTGGAATTAAAACAATATTGTTAACATGAAAATAGGATGTTATGTTCGTTGTTTAGAGTTATTCTAAGGTTTTACTCATTGGGAACTCGATCGGGTCACATTATATAAATGAAACATAATGATGACAGTTTATAACAAGTGAATGAAATGGTGTTTGGCGATTAGGCCCAGGTTTTGTTGGATGTCATTCGGGAAGGGAAGAACCGTTTCCGATGAACCCCCCCGGGTCTAGACACTGGTGGTGGTGATAAGTGGTTAGGTCCGGTTGGAAGGGAGAAGGTTGGGCTTGGCCCTGAGTTGGAAGCAGGAGGCGAAGGGGTGGAGGAGGGTTGCGCGTTGACACCTGGAAGACAGCTGATGGAAAAGGGGAGAGCATATATAGAGGGATTAACAGGTGCGATGATTAGGCTTGTGAACGGAGGGAAGTGATAGGTTAGCTGAGGAGTGGCGCTCCCTATCATTTAGTGAAGGGAGCGAGTATTGCCATGACGCGCAATACAAAGTGATAGGTCTTCCTGCCTGAACTTGCGCTGAGCTTCATTAGTTTGTTTCACTCTTGGACAAGGGGTACCAAATCTATGCAGACTGCTGCAATAAGTACATTAATTAACTGTCTCATCAATGTTTTTCTGAATTCATATGATAATATTAACAATCATATTATTCCTATCAGCTGTCAATCACTGTTATGATGCAGCGATTACCATTCTGTTCAGCAAAACGCCTCACAAACTGATCAAGATCCAAAGCTTTAGTGCGTTTTGATTCAGTGCTGACTACAGCCAAACTTGACAGTCTCTTCTCTGTCATTGTAGACTTCAAATACCTCTTTCCTTCCGTGTACAGTACTTGGGTCCGGATGCTTCTCGTTTTGCGCCGTCCAGTTCAAATGAAATAGCCGCCAATCATATTTCCACGCTCGCGCCAGGGCCGGGGGAGGGGTTACAAGGCTCGTGTCTTGTGGTGCATTCATTTGCACTCGGACATTAGAGATTTTCTCTCATAAATGTCCGATGAGCCCAACGACCAGTACCCCAGTGCCTGATATCATTAGAAAGCTAGGAATCTCCTCTTTCCAACAGTGTATACAACTCAAAATGTGTCTTCAGGTTAATGCGACTGATTTCGATAGAGAAAGTCACATGAGGTGATCCCTGAAAATCCTTGATAGTGAAAAGTGGATTTTATTTAGCTTTTTCCCACGGACCACCTGCAGTACCCACCACAGTTTGAGAACCGCTGCACTAACGTGTTTTGTTTTTGCAACTAGTTTTCTCCTTAAGAACTTCGTGGTCTCTGTGTATGCTGTGGATAACATTAGTGTTCACTAGCTGTATGTTGAGTATGTCAACGTTGCTTGGTTCATCTTACTGGGGGGCAGCTACATGGATGTCGGTGCAGTCCACAATAATTTTGCAGTTGAAGGCAGAATGAATTTATTATTGACTCAGAATGAAGCACAACTTCATGTCATACAATACATTGACTTTATTTGTAACTGTGTAAACACATATGAGCATTGATTAGCAACATAGAATGGTGATGGATGGAGCTGGGAAGAGAGAAGAATAAAGAAAACAGTTCAACTTTATTATCGGATATTAAAAATTCAATTTCAAAACAAGTTGCCGCTCCTACAGTTTTCTAGTATGTAAAGATGATTTCACATGACCAATGCAAAATATCACACTCAATACATGTGTGTCTCTGGGGGGTGCATTGTGTCTTTGATGTATATAAATAATATACCATAACCAAATACTATTACGTACAGTGGAAATCAGGTTGCCAGAGCAGGTCAGTCCAGTGTGCATTTTCCTCAGGGTATCAGCAGTTACAGGTGAGGTAAAGAAAATAAAAGAGAAAAAGGTAAGTAACAACACTTTAAAGTAACAACACTGAATAATTATCTCTTTTAATAATTTTCTCTCAGTAATCACTCAACTACTGTCTTTCCAACAAACAGATTGACTCACTCTCACTATCATCACAATGAAACACGTCCAGAAGAATGTCATGCAAAGCTGCCTGCCTTCCTTCGACTCTCCCTGAACTGCCTGATATTTTAATGTTCAATGTTAACCATTTGTGCAGATAGCATGAAGTATTAAAGATCCCCGATGCTAATGTGGCGTTAGCCTACCTCCCGCCCCCTTAGCACCTGGTGGAGGGGGCGATAGGCTACTCTTCAAATGTTTCACAAAATACTTACCATCATGACTACTCTTACTGTTTAACATTTTTGATTTACTTCATGTTAAGGCTAATACCAATGACAAGGCTAAGTAATGTAATGTAATGCTAACTAACGTGCTCGCTACTAGCTATGTAGCTAACTTGACTATGTTCCATGCAAAAAATGTATATTACCTGATATGTTTGGTCCTGGTCCTTTCACCCAGGGGCGCCGTAAGGGGGTGAAAAGTTAGGACGATTCTAAGGGCCCGTGACTGACAGGGGCCCCAAAAATTGTAGAACATTAAGAAAAAATGTTTAAGTAACCTTTCATCAATCATCAATAATTAACATTAATATAACATTATATTGATAATATACTCACTAAACTTATGATTCATTTCACTTTTTTTGTTTGAAAAGTTAATTATCCAAAGCGTCTGTATACCCCCCTTTATTTACATGTAATGGTTTGGTCCTGTCTCCAAACACTGTGCGCACCGCTCTTTCTAGCAGAGTGAGAGCATGTGAGGCAGGGATGCGAGTACTTACGTGTGTGCGATGTCTCAACGACAAACAAAGTCAGGCTTTCAAAAAAGAAAAGAAAGGAGAGAAAGACAGTATGTCACCCAGTTTTGCTCTGATTTAACACCACCATCAGGCCTTTTCATTTCCATTTCCGTTTTGTTGTCCATTTACACTTTAATACCCGCTTATTTTGTAGTTGGTATGTATATTTAATTAGAAAATCTGCTGTTTATGTTTTTTTTTTTGTGATAGCATTTTTATAAATGATAATATTGGTGTTAATGTTCACTTTATTTTAATTTAAGTGGTCATGTTTATTTAAGTTATATTTATTTTGATTTATGAATGTTCCATTCAAAAATGTTATTAAAAAGGCATGTACACCATAAAAGATGACTATTGAGGTCTATTGTCAGGAATGTTAGTGTTATATCAAATAGTGAATTCTACTGCAGCAGAATGTTGCAGTAGAATTTCCAGTCTGCACAGTGTTATATGTTCACAGCTCAGTGTCAGTAAATATTGTGCAGTTAGTATTGGACTACAAGATAGATGCAAGCCTGTGCAGGTAGAGTTATTTAAAGCAGAAATGAGTCGGTTGGGTTCTGGAAGTGTGGTTACAGCAATTGTGCTTGGTTTGCGTGGCCTGTGCCTGGTGGTGGGGCCCAATGTGATATATTTTCATGGGGCCCAAAATCCCTGGCGGCGCCCCTGCTTTCACCAGAAGGGAAGCGATAGAACGAGCAAGTGGTATGATCACTTTTGTGATTACAACCTGGTACAAAGCACACAGGCATATTGTAAAAGTGAATTTATTGGAGCAATCTCTTATATTTATTGGAGGGAATCAATCAGTTAGAGATCTTCTTCTTCTTCTCTGCTTTAATTGCGAGTCGCAACCACCAGTCTTGGAGCATTATCGCCTATGTCATCACTTACGCGACCCAGAATGCGATATGGGATTTGTAGTCTTTCTAGTTGCATATTTTTCATAGTCTTATATTTCAACAGTTTTACGACAAACTGTGACTTTTTTTACATGGAAATGATTGTTTAAGATTGACAAACATCATATGTGTCATTCGTGGCACAATTCAAACGGGATCAAAAGATACATTTTCTCTCTCCATTGACTTCAATGTATAATTTTCCACTTCCGGGGTCCCATGGAGGCTCCCGGAAAGGGAGGGACTTCGCCTCTCTATAGCTGCTTGCCACTCTCTGTGTTATCAGAGAGCAGATATAATACGGGAATTTACCATCTATTGCACATCTGTCCGTCCTGGGAGAGGGATCCCTCCTCTGTTGCTCTGCCTGAGGTTTCTCCTATTTTCCCCTTTAAACTGTGGGGTATTCTCTGGAAATTTTTCCTTGTACGATATGAGAGTCAAAGGACAGAGTGTTATGGTGGGTGAAGCAAGCAGAACCCAAATGCAGATTACACTGATATTGCCTTTATTTCAAGGATAAAATAATAACATGGACGAAAACAGAACACTCACCGGT
Source organism: Notothenia rossii (assembly GCF_949606895.1). Taxonomy (NCBI): domain Eukaryota; kingdom Metazoa; phylum Chordata; class Actinopteri; order Perciformes; family Nototheniidae; genus Notothenia; species Notothenia rossii. Next base: position 57,327,973 of record NC_136906.1, on the reverse strand, counting down.
GAACTCAGTCACAAACAAAAGACGAACCAACACTGAACACAGGAAGAGACAAGACTAAATACAGGCAGGGGTAATCACAAGACGAGAAACAGCCAGGCAGGGGAGGAGAAACACAAGGACCACAGGTGAACACAATCAGACAACTAGACACACCAGGGAAACTAACGACAGGAGGAAAAACACAGGGATAAAGACCAGACAATATACAGTACCAAGAGGAAAACATGACAGGGAGAACAGCAAAACACCAAAAAAAAGACATACAAATCGTGACATAACACAATAATCGTAACACAGAGGGTGTCGTATTGTTGTACTGATATTCTGTATAAACTGTGAAGACCATCCATCCATCCATCCATCTTCTCCCGCTTATCCGTGGTTGGGTCGCGGAGGTAGCAGTTCCAGCAGAGAGCCCCAAACTTTCTTTTCCCTGGCCACATCAACCAGCTCTGACTGGGGGATCCCAAGGCGCTCCCAGGCCAGCGAAGAGATATAATCCCTCCATCTGGTTCTAGGTCTACCCCTTGGTCTCTTCCCAGCTGGACGTGCCTGGAACACCTCCCTAGGGAGGCGCCCAGGTGGCATCCTAACTAGGTGCCCGAACCACCTCAACTGGCTCCTTTTGACGCGAAGGAGGAGCGGTTCAACTCCGAGTCCCTCCCGGATGACCGAACTTCTCACCTTATCCCTAAGGGAGACACCAGCCACCCTGCGGAGAAAACCCATCTCGGCCGCTTGTACCCGCTGTGAAGACCACTGAGACAAATGTAACATTTGTGATATTGGGCTATATAAATAAACATTGATTGATTGATTGATTGATTGATTGATTGATTGATTGATTGATTGATTGATTGATAGGCGCATTCACACCGCAGTACTTTTCCCACAAAGGTTCATGAGAACTCTTTAAGTCTCATGAACAACGGAATAAGTTCCTGGGGAAGGATTAGGCAAATGAAGCTGCTGACGTCACTTCTTCTTCTTCTGCTTTGGGTTTACTGGCAGGCCGCGAACAGCTTCACGGCGTATACTGCCACCCGAAGTTCCCGGCCAGAAGTCTCCGGTGTTGGGGACTGGCTTCAGTAGAAGCCTTCCGAGTAAATCGCCAGAATGCCGACAATTCCTCATCTCCACCGCTCCCATGTTTTCTTTTGTGTTGCCATAAGTTAGTCTCTCTGCGTTTGTGCCCTGGGCTAATGCTAATGCTAATAATGCGAGGGTAATAAAATGGCGGCTTCACAAAACTTTTTGGGACTTTTACGGGCCGTGGTTTGCATTCCGCCCAACCAATCAGACATAGGAACCTTTTTCTCCAACGAAAGTCCCTGCTCTCTAGCAGGGACGGAAAAGGGGGTAAAAAAGGTTATGATTAACTCATTTTAGTTCCGGCTCTTTTTGGTGACATTTCGGAACTATATCGGAACTAAAGTGGGAAAAGTACTGCGGTGTGAACGCGGCTAATGACTCACAGTTCCATGTTGATTCAAGTTGTTGATGCTCGAAATAGCTCACATGGTCAACAGCAGCACATGACAGCCACACGTGTGTCTAACCCGTACTGTACATACATAAAATCTGCATTGTTTGTACAAACGGCTTTGACCTGCACTCGCATCTGCAGACTTGTAACAATCAGCTTATATTTTAAGCCTATTTACCATAAAAAAACGGTCGGGAGCTACTGTGGTAATTTAACCAGGAAAAGATTTGGCTGAAAATGAAACGTGTCCTCTAATTAATAAAGTTCCCCCCCCAAACTAAATCCTAGACAGTCAGTATGGCAATGACAGTTTAAAGAGCCTGTGACACAATGTTCCCCCATCATCCAAACCCATCAATTTGAGTAAATATTGTCCCCTTGAAAACCGTTACTGAACTGATTTGGGATATTTGTACTTTGATAACCATTAATCTGCCCTTCAATGTTGACAATTTTCTGGATCTTCTCGGGGATTCTTCAAGTCACGATGGCGCACACATCTACAGCTCATATGGGGCTGAAGGATCGGTTTATGTTGTATCTGTTAGAAGTTTAGGAATTAGGTGCGTCAATATGGGCGATCATACGGTCATGTAGCCAGTGGTGGACTGGGACTAAAAATCATCCCGGGACTCTCGAGCGGCCCACTTCGGTACCGGCCCATCGGGATTCGTCCCGATGGCCAGGCCGGCGCCACTGCACCCAGCCCAGCCCACGTAAACTGTCAACGGGGGGAGTCTCGCTGCGGGGAAACGGTGGACCTATTGTCCCGATCGGAGTGGGAATAATAATAATAATCCATGCATTTTATCCACTGCTTTCCCCAACATTGTGGTAAAAAAAAACACACGTTTAATCCATGTTGGTGTAGTGTAGTGGGGATTTTTTTACTGGGTGGACGGGGTGGTGGGTGGACGGGAGACACTATGGACGCGCTCATGAACTGTCAACGGGGGGGGGGGGGGGGCTTGGGGGACCTCTGTGTTGCCTGTCAGCGCAATTTACATGATGCCGTTTAGACAATATAGCCTAATAATAAAGGGCGGTGCCGGCTGTCAGCGAACCGATCCGCCTTTTCTGTGCGACTATCACTCAAATGCGGGACATAGTCTCAATGTGTGGGACGCGGGACAAATAATAAAAATGCTGTGTGTGCAGTCCCGCACAGTGCGGGACACCTGGTCACCCTACACACACAGTTCTGCCCCTCACACACACACGCTTCAAATCAAGTTGCATAAATGCTTGAGCTACGTTTTTTTTATAATTACTGTGAAATCTGCCTATTATGTTTTCGTCATTATTACAACAAACACACACTTGCAACTGATAGATGTATTAGACTATTAAAAAAAGAAATCATGCTTCAAATAAGTTGGGGTACGGGGTACCCCCGCGTCCAACGCCCACTACACCACTGACTACAACTACAAAAAGCATCGGTTTGTTTTCTCATCAGGAAATGCAGACCGGCTCAAACAAACGATTTTTAAATCATCATCCTCACGATCATTTAATGCATCATATGTTCGCCGAATTGACATGAAAGCACTAATAAATGTAGTGTAATCCACTTGAGTTTACAACTACAAAAATAATCGATTTGTTTTTATATCACATCCGACGAGAGGAAATTCAGAAGCTCTCACTACCGATTTTTAATCCTAATTTAATCATCATCTTCACCACGATCATTTACGTTTATGTTCGCCGAATTGACATGAAAGCACTGACAAATATGAATATACTGTAGTCAACTTCATTAAAACGTTATTAACGTGCCTAAACTCAGTAATTCACCATTTCTACGCATGACAACACACTTCCGTGTTTGGCTCTCTCGCCGCACAGTGAAGCGTTCCCGCATTGACGTCACTTCCGGCTTCCCCCAAAACTTCAAAATGAGTCGAAGGAATTTCCCCGCAATGTTCGAAATTATTGATATTTATCGGAACGGTATCGCACCTTCTTTTTTAAACTAACGGTTCGAGATGACTAGTAGTCCAATATTTCATTGGACAACAGTTGTTGGGATGCTGTGACAGGCTCTTTAATTAGCAAGACCAAACCCATTCACCCCCTCCAACACAAGAACAGACACAGGTTATATCTGGAATAATTCTCAGGCAATGTCCAACGCAAGTCCAAAGTCACTGTCAGGGTTTGAGTTTTGTGTGTCTAGGTTTGGGTTATTTTGCTGTTCTGTTCTCCCTGTCATGTTTTCCTCCTTGTTTCTTGTCTGGTCCTTCTCCCCGTGTTTTCATCCCTGTCGTTAGTTTCCCTGGTGTGTCTAATTGTCTGATTGTGTTCACCTGTTGCCCTTGTGTTTCTCCTTCCCTGCCCGGCTGTTTCTCGTCTCGTGATTACCCCTCCCTGTATTTAGTCTTGTCTCTTCATGTGTTTGGTGTTGGTTCATTGTTGGTTTTTCCCGTCTCCCTCCATGTCAGTCATCGTCAGCTTTTTGTATTATATCTTCCTTGTATTTCCTTTGTGTTTTTGCCATGTTTTTGCCATTAGCTTTTAAAATAAAGTTCGCTTTTGTTTTTCTAGACCAACTTACCTTTTTTTGTAGTCTGCAGTTGGGTCTTACCTTTCCCAAACCGTAACAGTCACTTAAAAAAAAGAAGGTAATCCAGTTAAAACGAGAACACTGAGGAAAAAACTCCAAAAAGAAGGGACTCACCGACTGCTGAAAAAGGTACAAAGTAACGCGTTACTGTAATAAATAATATTACTTTTGTCGGTAACGGAGTAGTGTAACACGTTTTTACTTTTACTTACTTACATACTTTTATAATTCACTAATCACACTACAGTTACTAACATTGCCCCGACACGCGTTACTTCGTTACTTAAAATCAGTCATAATCACACTGACAAACAAGAGGGGTTTCCGCTGCAGGTTTATATGTACGTAATCTGCGCGATTTGCCCGTCCACATCTCCACGTGCAGTGCTGCATAAACATGGCTGAGTCAGCGATAACTTTCGAGGGGTGGAGGTACAGTATGCCCATTTTTTTTTGTTTTTCCCTATGGTTTTTCCCCTTCAATTCTGAGAAACAACTTGTTTTCTCTGAAATGTGGAGCGCCAAAGAGACTACATACTCACAAACCCCAGTTATTGTTGTGACGACACCTGTCCGCTTTGACAAACCTCGTGATAAGTCAACAAGCTCTGTGATTGGATGAAACATAAATTAATACAAAAAAAGTCCAACCCGGTCTCCTAAAAATTATGTTCCCCCATAACTAAACTGCATTCTCAATTACGTTTAGCTAGAAACTTATTTTCTCCCACGTTACGTTTGTTATGAACGTATCTTAAATACGTTTATTTTCTACATATCTTTGCCATTTATTGTCTTGCTTATAATAATGATAATAGTCATTTATAAATATCATTTTAGAGCACACATTTGAAATCGAGAATCGGGCTTGATATATGGTTAAATTAAAATCAGTAGGCGAGGCTGTAATTTCGCCAGCTGTTACTCTCATGAGCAAGGCAGAAAATAATAGTTTTAACATGCCAAAAAGCTGCTGTGTCGTTTATGGGACCTGTAACCCCCTGATCCCAACTGAAGCGTCTGTGCTGCGCTGCGCTGCGGCTGCGGCGTTTTTAGCGATCGCGGCCACTATAGTCAATGGGTGCTATTCCGCTCGAAGCTTCCCAGAAGCTCCTCGCCGCAAGGAATTTCTAAAATATAGGATGAAACCTATTTTTGACGGAGCGCAGCGCAGGCAGGAAGTGGAACGTTCATACGAAAATATTGGTGATGTCGTTGGCTGTCCAGCCACGAGGTGATGAAAATCACCTTGTGGCTGTCCAGCCACGAGGTGATTTTTCAACAAATCACCTTGTTGTCTCCTTTGCTGGTTGAGGGGGTGCAGCCAAAACCGGCTCCTTCTCCTCCCCCCAGCCCCCCCCGTAGTCTTTCAAGTAGGAGAATACATGCCAGAGTTCTCGTCCGGTTTACAGGCACTGTAAATGATATAGATATAGAATAATTATGATGATGAATGCATATTTTTTTACCACTAAAATACAGCAACACATCTTTGATTCATGTCGTTTATAACTGGAATATTACAATTATTATTAACTGTGTCTGTAGTCTACAACACAACAAAATAGGAAATAACAACAATAAACACGATTTAAACAGACACAAACATAAACCATTTAACTACGTAGCCTAGAAGTACAAATGTCCAGGAAATATTCAAAAATCAACAACAACTGCGAGGCTGCACACACGACGCTCTGCTTCCGCAACATTTTGAAACGCGCCTGGTGGGTTATGACGCAGGAGGATGTCGCAGCGCGGCGCAGCCGTAGCGCAGCGCAGACGCTCCCGGTGGGATCAGGGGGTTAGGGTGCGTCCTTCCCGCCTGCATCCCCCCTTCGCTCCTCCTTTGGGGACTGTGACGTAATCTTCCGCCTTCCTTTCCCCAATGTCCGATATCGCACATAACAGAGGATTTCGACATTTACATTTGTTGCTTACTTCCACAAGCCTTTTCTCCTCCTTATCTCTTTCATGACTTTTTATTGAATACATTTTAACGGCAGTAATCGTGTTTTCCGGTAATCGTGTTTTCTGAAAGATTTTCGTATTTCGGAGATCCTTTCCGGAATAGCTTTTCAAAATAAACTTTAACCAAAGGCGAAAGCTAACCGGAAGTATTTTCACAATAAAAAAGTTATAAAATTGCTGTATGTTTGATCTATTTTATATCATTAAATATTGGTTTTAATTTCACAACTCAAACATTAAAACAAATCCAGAGTTACGTGTTTCTATACTTCCTCTAAGAGGAAAAGACAGTAAAAGAAGATCTCTGTGGCTTCAGGCTTGATCGCCGTTCAAATTACAGCGTTGGTTTCCCCAAAAGTTGGCGGGGCTGTAAAGTGATGTAGATTTTACTCATCTATTATTCAAAACCATTCTATTTATTCTAACGTAAATTACATGCCAGTGTTTTATCTTTTTAATACTTATATTTTTATACTTTATTTGCTATGAGTTATATCTGAAGCAAATTATGTTTCTGAAGATGTGTAGTCAATTCCACCCTTCAATGTAGCATAATTAAATGTGAACTCTCTTCACAGGAACAATACCGGAAACAGACGTAGGAAAGATCCTCAGCTCGCTGAATGTATGTTTTTAAGGATATTACTGATTTTCTTTGAATATAAGAATGTAAATACCGAGTTGATGGGAGACACAGCTATGGAATCACAATTTCAATAGCTTACCATTAAATGACGGATATACCTTTCTGTCTGTGATGTTTTACAAATCAGATATTAATGTCTTAAAGTAAAACATGAGAAATAGTATAGCAATATCTTCTACAATTATGTAAAAACATGAATAAAACTACACATCTTCAGGAGTTGAACCGCTCCTCCTTCGCGTCGAAAGGAGCCAGTTGAGGTGGTTCGGGCACCTAGTTAGGATGCCACCTGGGCGCCTCCCTTGGGAGGTGTTCCAGGCACGTCCAGCTGGGAAGAGACCAAGGGGTAGACCTAGAACCAGATGGAGGGATTATATCTCTTCGCTGGCCTGGGAGCGCCTTGGGATCCCCCAGTCAGAGCTGGTTGATGTGGCCAGGGAAAATAAAGTTTGGGGCTCTCTGCTGGAACTGCTACCTCCGCGACCCGACCACGGATAAGCGGGAGAAGATGGATGGATGGATGGATCTTCAGGTGTTATGCATACATAAGTGTCCTACACTAATAATACAAAGTTATTATTAGTATGCTGTGTGTACCTTGTGTGCACCGCCTAGTGGTTAAAGCACGTTATTGAATTATTTTTGTTGAATAATGTTATTTGATGAAAAAAATATTAAGAGTACATACTTTCATAGGGGGAAAGTAGAAGGTCAATGATAGAAATATAAAAAATCAAGAAGATACTATAGTGATCTCAACAAAAAAACAGTTTAGTGCACGATGTACAATGATATTAATATGAGGATGTGCAAAACAGACAAACTAATTAACCTTTATTAACACATTAAAGAATACTTAGGTTAATATCTTCTTTCAAATAAGAAAAAAGCTTTGGGGGTATCTATCTATAGATAAATATTAAGCCTGACAAAGTACTTAACGTCTAATATATTGATTTCCTGCAATGTTAACTATGTTGAAGCACTTGTTTTAACCGATATTATACACATGAATTATACTCTTATGTATGTAGATAGTATAAGAAATGTGACAGTTGACAGTTTAATGGTGGAGGTATACACACATATTGATAGAGGTCTTGTAATGCACTGTTGACGAACCTGTGACCCAAGTGTTTCATTCATTGCATAACTACACTGTAGTTGGGTATATGATATGTCAATAAACCTTTGAAAATCTTGAAATCTTGAAAGGGATGTGCAAAATAGTCATTATATACAGTTTTTAATTAACTTTTAGTAGAGAATAATGATGAATGAATATACTTTATAGAGATCTACAGATAAATATTTAGTCTTCTCAAGCACCAACAATCAAATATCTCTCCTGATTGTTGGCACTTGACAATCACCTTCACTGAATTTTACTCAGGTGTAACTCAAGTCTGCTTTAAGGGTTGTTTACATTTCACATCATTAATCAGAATCTGCAAAGTAACAAAAATAAATGTAGTGGAGTAAAAATACCAGGTTAACCTCTGAATTGTAGTGGAGTAGAATTACAAAGTAACAATGAGCTGTCATGTGGGTATATACAGTGGGGTAAACAAATATTTAGTCAGCCACCAATTGTGCAAGTTCTCCCACTTAAAAAGAAGAGAGAGGCCTGTAATTTTCATCCTAGGTACACTTCAACTATGAGTGACAGAATGGGGGGAAAGAATCCAGGAAATCACATTGCAGGATTTGTTAAGAATTTATTTGCAAATGATGGTGGAAAATAAGTATTTGGTCACCTACGGTACAAACAAACTAGATTTCTGGCTCTCACAGACCTGTAACTTCTTCTTTAAGAGCCTCCTCTGTCCTCCACTTGTTATCTGTATTAATGGCACCTGTTTGAACTTGTTATCAGTATAAAAGACACCTGTCCACAACCTCAAACAGTCACACTCCAATTGGGCCAAGACCATAGAGCTGTCAAAGGACACCAGAAACAAAATTGTAGACCTGCACCAGGCTGGGAAAACTGAATCTGCAATAGGTAAGCAGCTTGGAGTGAAGAAATAAACTGTGGGAGCAATTATTAGAAAATGGAAGACATACAAGACCACTGATAATCTCCTTCGATCTGGGGCTCCACGCAAGATTTCACCCCGTGGGGTCAAAATGATCACAAGAACGGTGAGCAAAAATCCCAGAACCACACGGGGGGACCTAGTCAATGACCTGCAGAGAGCTGGGACCAAAGTAACAAAGGCTACCATCAGTAACACACTACGCCGCCAGGGACTCAAATCGTGCCGTGCCAGACGTGTCCCCCTGCTTAAGCCAGTACATGGCCAAGCCCGTCTGAAGTTTGCAAGAGCATTTAGATGATCCAGAAGAGGATTGGGAGAATGTCATATGGTCAGATGAAACAAAAATAGAACTTTTTGGTAAAAACTCAACTAGACGTGTTTGGAGGAGAAAGAATGCTGAGTTGCATCCAAAGAACACCATACCTACTGTGAAACATGGGGGTGGAAACATCATGCTTTGGGGCTGTTTTTCTGCAAAGGGACCAGGACGACTGATCCGTGTAAAAGAAAGAATGAATGGGGCCATGTATCGTGAGATTTTGAGTTACAACCTCCTTCCATCAGCAAGGGCATTGAAGATGAAACGTGGCTGGGTCTTTCAGCATGACAATGATCCCAAACACACCGCCCGGGCAACGAAGGAGTGGCTTCGTAAGAAGCATTTCAAGGTCCTGGAGTGGCCTAGCCAGTCTCCAGATCTCAACCCCATAGAAAATCTTTGGAGGGAGTTGAAAGTCCGTGTTGCCCAGCGACAGCCCCAAAACATCACTGCTCTAGAGGAGATCTGCATGGAGGAATGGGCCAAAATACCAGCAACAGTGTGTGAAAATCTTGTGAAGACTTACAGAAAACGTTTGACCTCTGTCATTGCCAACAAAGGGTATATAACAAAGTATTGAGATTAACTTTTGTTATTGACCAAATACTTATTTTCCACCATCATTTGCAAATAAATTCTTTAAAAATCAGACAATGTGATTTTCTGGATTTATTTTTCTCATTTTGTCTCTCATAGTTGAGGTATACCTAGGATGAAAATTACAGGCCTCTCTCAGCTTTTTCAGTGGGAGAACTTGCACAATTGGTGGCTGACTAAATACTTTTTTGCCCCACTGTATGTATTAATGCTGCCCATGAAGTATACAAGCAATTTTCACCCATTTAGTAATTACATGTTTTAAATTTGTACACACCAATTTGTTTCCTATCGCCTAAACCTCCAGGGATGTACACAGTTTAATACTGTCAACTTCTAATTTTTGGAAAAACGAAAACGTCTTTTAAAACTACAATTCCCAGTAGAGACGTGCCATAGAGAACATGTTGCGAAACACGATATAGTGGCGAAGTCCCTCCCCTTCCGGGGGAGCTCCATGGGACCTTATTTCGAAAACATTTTATTGAAGTCAATGGAGAGAGAAAGATTATCTTTTTATCCCGTTTGAATTGTGCCACGAATTACACATATGATGTTTGTCAATTTAAAAGATAATTGTGCAAGTCAAAAAAATAAAAACGTGTCGTAAAACTGTGAAGTAACACATTTGTTTGTGTGAAACGCTTAGTGAACTACATCTCTGGTCTCGCAGACTCTCACAACAACACACGTCACCAAGATGGCCGTCACTACTGTCTTGTCAACAAAACGATTGACTACCCTCACTATCACCACAATGAAACACGTCCAGAAGAATGTCATGAAAAGCTGCCTGCCTTCCTTTGATGTTTAATGTCAACCATTTGTGCAGATAGCATGAAGTTGAATTGCTTTGGGGATGGTAACTGGTTGTCAGTTTCTGAACCACTCTCCATTTCTTGCAGAGCTCCTGAAGGATTTCACTTGTGAATTGAGGACCTCTGTCAGAGACCATGTATTTTGGCACTCCCCACCTAGTGATGATTTCTTCTTTCAATATCTGACAGACCTTGGGGGTTTTACTGTTCTTTAGGGGAAATACCTCTACCCACTTTGTGAAGTAGTCCACTATCACCAGTTGGTACACATTTCCCTTTTTACTTATTGGGAAAGGGCCCATGAACTCCAGCATCCTCCACTGAAGTAGACTGTAGGAACCCAGCCGGTTCCGAGTTGCTAGGTTTGTATTGCTGGCAAGTGCGAAACCCCTTCACATGCTGCCAAACATCAGTTCTCACCGACAGCCACCAGGCCACCTCCAACACCCTCAATAGAGTTGTCATGGTAGTAATGAAGGAATTGGTTGGCCAAAGATCTAGGCACCACAAGCTGATTTTCCCTTTTTCCCCTCTGCTTTAGTAGGAGCGGCCCGATATAGGACGTCCTGCTGTATTTCCCATCCAATTATATGGGATTGCTGAGCCCCTAAAGGCGCCTTGAGCTTTAACGCTTGGACATCGTCATCAAGGTCTTGGGCCTGGGAAATTTCTACGAGCGAACTCGGGAGATCGATAGCCAAGAACTTTATGTTGGCCGGACCATAAGAGGACACCATCATGTTTGTTGGCCAGTCCACTGCCTGTGATAGGGCATCTGGTACAGTGTTAATGCAACCCTTGCGATAATGGACCTTGAACCAAAAACGCTGCAGCCTCGGTGTCCATCGGGTTAACCTTGAAATTGCCTTGGGGGTGTTGAAAGCCCAGGTCAAGGCTGCATGGTCAGTATAAACTTCAAACAGCTCTCCTTCCAAGTAATGTTCCCATTTTACTACCGCCCACAGTACAGCCAGGCATTCCTTCTCAGAGGTAGAATAGTTGTACTCTGCCCCTCTCAGGCCTCGGGATGCGTATGCGAGTACTTTTTCCCCCTCTGCTGTAGCCTGGATTAGGACTGCACCCAAGCCTACAGAGCAAGCGTCTGTATGGACTGGGAAAGGAAGTGAAAGGTCAGGCTGGGAGAGGACAGGCGTCTCCATGGTTTTTTGCATTCGCCAGTCCACTCCCATTTTTCTCCCTTACGCTGCAGTTTGTACAGAGGGGCCACCACATCAGCAAAGTTGGGTACAAACTTGTGGTACCACCCTACAAGCCCCAGGAATCTTTTCAGGGCAGGAATGCCCTTGGGAGAGGGGTAGTGTGTTAATGCTGCCGTTTTTTTTTTTATCAATGGCCACCCCTTCTTCTGAAAGCACATGTCCCAGGAACTTCAGTTGAGATTTGAAAAAGTGACATTTCTTGAGGTTCAAGGTCAGGTTGGCCTGATGCAGTTTGCTTAAAACAGTATCTAGATCCTTGTAGTGTTGATGTTGGTTTGGAGAATATGAATTGATGTCATCAATGTAAACAAAGCACAGGATCCCCCTCAGATCCCAGAGGACTCTCCATCAACCGTTGGAAGGTTGCTCCGGCATTCCTAAGGTCAAATGGCATTGCTTTGAAAGAGTAACAATTTTGCAGCCTTTCACAGGCCAAAAGGTGTCACTACTGCAGTCTTGTCCCTGCTGTTCTCATCCATGTCCACTTGCCAATACCCAGACCGAAGATCCAATGTGCTGAAACACTTAGCCCCATGCAGAGATTCCAGGATATCATTGATTAAAGGCATAGGATACGCGTCTGGTGGGGTTTTGGCATTCAGACCTCTGAAATCGACAAAAGATGTATACAAAAAACAGCTAATATCAGA
>NC_136906.1:57154586-57315455 GCF_949606895.1 Notothenia rossii | reverse complement strand
TGTGTGTGTGTGTGTGTGTGTGTGTGTGTGTGTGTGTGTGTGTGTGTGTGTGTGTGTGTGTGTGTGTGTGTGTGTGTGTGTGTGTGTGTGTGTGTGTGTGTGTGTGTGTGTGTGAAAATATCAGTCACTGCACCAGCTCTATCCCCTCACGTCCTACAATTTGTAAGTACAAACCTGCATTGCATAGAAATCAGGACATGGCCTGTTCTTTATCCGTGAGGCTGCAGCACTTTAAATCATTATGAGAGGAGGTTGAACTCCCTCTATTCTTGCTCCATTTTCTGCCTCTTTAGTGTGAACGGTCAAATAAAGCAAAAGTGCTTTTAAAAAAAAGGAAAAGAAGAGACAGCCACTTTAAGCATTTTGCCTCCAGGATGCAACTTAAGACTTTTTCTCGGCAGATGCTGGTCCCATCCGCCACTTACCCAGTGGACACACCCTGCACTCCTGTTTGCAATTTTCATGTTTTAAATGTCAACCCGCAGTTGATTATGCAGTTTGTCTTTAAAGAGGCATCTCAAAAAGAAACGAATGCACTCGGTGCAAACAAAGGTCACAAGGTGGTGTTTTATGAAAGGCGCTCATTACCAGAATAAAATAGCACACAATTGGTGTAATCAAACAAGCCGGATGTCTCCAGATACAGTGCAGCAGGTGATTTGGGCAGTTTTTTTAAATTGTGTAATGTCGATTGATGAGAGGGAAAGAATAACACTTCTTCTGCAAAAACTTTCGCAAAGTGACAGTTAATGATGGATGGGATGTCAGGGGAAAATAGGACATGAAAGCTGAGGGGCGGTTCAGAGTAACTGCTGTCATTATGAAATATCGCTGCGAGAATGCGATTTACAAACATGGGATTTACAATATGAAGTGAAAGTTGTCTGCTGTAGTCTGACTGAAGCACTTTACATCTGCTCCGTACAGTAGAGCGCCGGTGAAAACTGCTCTGTAATGAGATACAGTGATATGTGACCCCATGTTTTGTTAGTCACAAATGTTGTTGTTGTAACATTTTCTTTCCCTGTTCCAACTGCTAAAATACCTAATAATTCACCTGTTCTTTAAATAAACAATGCTCAGCACCTGCTGCGTTCACTGTACAAAATATGTGCGAAAGGTAACAGCATAAAATAATAATAAACTCCTTATTCATAATTTTACTTGCTGAAAATATGTAAAACTATTGCATTATTTTGACACTGTCTTAAGATTTAAGTGTGTGCATATGTATTTGACAATAATGTGCAAACCTATTCTCAGTGTGAATGTGCTGTGTCAACCATGCATCCTGTTGCTCCTGCTAGATTTGAACTATTTTAAACTCGTAGCTTTCTTATTTAATCTTAATTCTATTAGTAACTTGTTAAGCTATACCATCTCTAAACTTTCTTGTAGAGAGATCTTTCTTGTTGTTTTTTTCACCGTTGAGTTGCTGCTGTGCCACACTGCTGTTACACAGGAACTGCACCTCTGCCTTGTTTACCCCAGGGAGAAGCTAATTGTGCTAAAGCCGGCTAGCATGGTGGTCGGAACACATCTATCCCCGCTGAAATCTGGAGGAGGACACAGAGGAGAACTGGGTCCAGTTTTATGGAGAAAAGGAGATGTCCGTGCATAGCCGTGGGAACATGTTTCAAATGGGGGGTGCTGTGGGGATGACACCAGGGCTGGTTTTGACCAATGTGCTGCCCTATAGGCAAGATTTTAGCTGGTAATGAAAAACCTCTACAAAAGACCAATACACTACAAAAAGAGAAACATATTGACATGGTGGAAAGCTTATATAAAAAGGTTTCAAATTGATTTAGTATTATAACATGTTTTAATTGGGGGAGTGGACTTCACATCCTCTAGGGGGTCCAGGGGTACCCCCCCGGGAAGACTTTTTTAGCATTTTAAAGTACTTTGAGCGCCCAATTAGAGACTGATCTAGGGGGTACAACTCTAAACACTTATATGAAAAAGATCGGTTTGCATTTTATTAATCAAATAAGTCGGTACTTGAACATTTCCAATAACCTACCATAGCCAATAACAAATACATGTAATTTATTTTATTTGTGTTGTTCACTCATATTTTATTTTACCACTTAACATTTATTTATGTATATTTTTAAATCTCTCCAGTTTTAAACGATATTTTTGGTTTACTGTCCTATAGTATACATTGGAATGATTTCAAACCTGTTTTTATTTATCCTAATAATTATAAAAGGTGTGCCTTGGAAATATTTGTTTACATAAATTGTGATCAAAACGTTTGAGACTCACTGAGATAATTTAGACTAAAGTGAACTATCTAAACGCAGAGTCCTTTACCTCACTGAGCCTCTCAGTCTGACAGGAGAGCTCTCCCTCCACATTATTGTAGAAACAGCTTCTTATATCCGTTAGCGCAGCAGAAGCTAACAACAATCCCCGCCGGTATCGGGGTATCCCCTCTCTCTATCTCTCTCACTATCTCTCTCACTTTGGCTGTGGGCTGCGGGCGCCTGATAAGCCAACATCCCCCACTTTCATCACTTACAGCGCCCATCGTACAGGGCAAATGGAAAATGTAACCGGGGTGAAAAGGGTGTTACATTTACTTAATTATGAATGTTGTTACATCAAGGCTGAAAATTCGTTTTTTTTGTATTGTGGAAGTGCAGATCCCCTGTCCTCCACCAGGGGGTGCTGCAGCACCCTCAGCACCCCTACTTCCCACGGCCCTGTGTCCGTGTCTCCCCTATTTCATCAGGGGCAACAAAACACCAGGCTAATGGACAAGCTAACAGTGTTAGCGAGAAGTCAGACTGAATATCTGAAGTGTAGTTTAATGTGCTTTACTGAAAAATGGCTGTACTAGGCAACCCAGTCTCACTCCCTGATAGTCCAATAGCGACGCTTGGTCAGGGTCCTTTGGCGTGCAGATGTGACGCGCCGAGTCTCCTTCAGCTTCATAAATGGACGCAAAGAGCTTTCAACTGACTAAAATGTATTCTGCGGCGGTATTTGACGCTCAGGGAAGCACCGCATCGGTCCTTGTCGGCGGCAGTTAAAGGCAATGTGAGCGTCCATTCCCATTGGATAACGGAGAATTTTACACCCCGAAGTAAGTATTCTCCTTACTGTAGATAGATTTTTACAGTGATATCTTTACTATTCATCAACTCAAAAACACCAGATTATCACATTACACAACATTGATTGGTTTGAATTGTGTCCAATGCTTTAGTATTTTTCCCCATCGATTCGGAAAAACAAATATTTTTTCGGAGTTTAGGATGGCAGAAGACACTACACTACCCATAATCCTCAGCTATTGTTTAGGACTACACCAGCCGCTTTGCTTGACAAACCCCGTGATTAGTCCTCAAGCTCTGTGATTTGGATGTTGTAGTGGCAGTGCGCGAAGTTTACGCCGAGCGTAAAACAGCACTTTGAAATGGAATGAAACCCATCGACGGCACACTATCCAAAACTCGACTCGAAAGTGTCCACCCCCCCACCCCAAGGTTCAAGGCTTTTATTGGTCATGCGTACATACTGTAGCTACAGTGTCGTTATGACGATCTTAGGTCACAGGCTCCTCCAACAGTGCAACACAATACAACAGATACACAGACAAAATAGTGCAAGTAAATACAAAAAGAAAAATTGTAAAGTAGTGAAATAGTGCAATAAGAGTCTATATACAAGTGATTGGAATATGATATATTAGATGAATAATTTCTAAGTAGCAGCCAGATGAATGTTATGGATGTTGTTTCAAAGTTCAGGTGTTTAATAGTCTTATGGCCTGTGGGATGAAACTGTCCCTGAGTCGGGTGGTTTTAGTCCTGATGCTGCGATACCGCCTGCCAGACTGCAGCAGAGAGAATAGTTTGTGGCTGGGGTGATGGGGGTCTTTTATAATCCTGAGGTCTTTCTTTGAGGTTAACCTAGTATTTTTACTCCACTACATTTATTTTTGTTACTTTACAGATTTGGATTAATGATGTGAAATATAAACAACCCTTAAATCAGACTTTAGTTACACCTGAGTAAAATTCAGTGAAGGTGATTGTCAAGTGCCAACAACCAGGAGAGATATTTGATAGTTGGTGCTTGAGAAGACAACAAATGTATCTGCAGATCCCTATAAAGCATATTCATTACTTGTTATTCTCTAATTGATCATCAGAAACCGTATATAATGGCTATTTTGCACATCCCTTTCTAGATTTCAAGATTTTCAAAGGTTTATTGACATATTATATACACAACTACGGTGTAGTTATGCAATGATGAAAAACTTGGGTCATAGGTTCCTCAACAAGACATCTATCAATATGTGTGTACCTCCACCATTAAACTGTTGTATTCTGCACATTTCTTATTCTATCTACATACATCTTATTATAAGAGTATAATTAATATATATAATATCGGTTAAAATAAGTGGTTCAACATAGTTAACTTTGCAGGAAAGTTGATTGTCAAGTCCCAAAACAAACCATGCAATATATTAGACGTTAAGTACTTTGTCAGGCTTAATATTTATCTGTAGATACCCCCAAAGCTTTTTGCTTACATGTATTTAAAAGAAGACCTTAACCTAAAGTATTATTTAATGGTTTAATAAAGCCTAATTAGTTTGTCTGTTTTGCACATCCTCCTATTAATATATTTGTACATCCGGCACTAAACTGTTTTATTCTAGATATCATTTACAGTATCTTCTTGATATTTTTCTATTCTATATTTCTATTTCTATCATTTCTACTTTCCCCCTATTGTATGTACTCCTAATATTTAAATATTTTCATCAAATATAACACATTCAACAAAACATGCAGCAAAGATTAGGCTAGGCAAGTTTATTTATATAGCACCTTTCAACACAAGGCAATTCAAAGTGCTTTACTAAAATGAAAAACATCAAGAAAAAGGCATTTTAAAACCGTCATTAAAAAGCAACAGAATCTACCTGCATTGCAATTATTCTAAACGTGTTATAACATGCTTTAACCAGTAGGTGGTTTGGGTTACAGTTTTTCTCGATTACTAACACACTAAAAGTATACATAAAGCGCAATTATTTTTAACTAACACTCAAAGAGCAAAACATCGGCTCAAATCTCCAAAACTCTAAACACGTTTTCAGCTTTTCACACAATTTGCAAATCAACATGGCACTTTGTGCAAACCACTGCACACGTTTCTCCACGTAAGAGACAGGAATCTGACATAAAGTCACGTGTTAGCAGGTTTAAAACACTGATATTCAAAATGCCTCACACATGGACCAATGATCAAGAAACACATTCCACCAGACCAAACACCTGAATGCATAATTGTTGGCTCATCAATCAGGATGTTAGCACCATAAAAAGAACACAGGTGAGTACTACTTTCTTACAGCAATAATGGAAGCCAACATGGAAGCAAGAGGAAGAGGAAGAGCTGGGCTGAGAGTGAGAGGAGGAGGAAGAGTACTCTCTAATGAAATTAAATGTTATCAACCATGGTTTGACTATGGGAGAGGCTGGACAGAGGGTTCAGCCTAATCTAAGCCGATTTACTGTTGCCTCTGCAATCCGGACACTTAGACTTGAAAACAGGTTAGTTACCAGTTTGTAGCTCTGCATAATTCATGATATACAGTATCAGTGCTTAAATCCTTTTGTGTGAAACGTATTTACTTCATTACTGTAATTGAATTGTTGGCATGTTGCATGGCATGTTGGCATGTTGCAACTGTACAAAGATCCTGCACAATGTACTGTGGCAGACTGACTTTTATGCAACACAGACACTGACCACCCACTATATCTTTGTTGTTTATCTGAAGGACTGAGAAAAGAAGAGGTGCAGGTGGAAGGCTAAGGATTTTCAATGAGGCACAGGAAGCAAACAATGCCATCACACTTAGAGAGATCCGAAGCATAGTAATTATGCGCTGCGTGCATGTTGGACAATGTTATTTTTTAATAAAATTTGATTTTTTTTCAACAACTCATTTGTATTTCTTCATTTAATGTATTTCTGTAAACTCAAGCAACTTTCTCTGCAGAAACCTCAGAGCACAGTTCATAACAGATGAAAGTGCTTTAGATGATGCTCAGCAGTGTGTAGTTGGGTGGTCAAACCATCTAGTATTATGAATGAAGTGTGTTATGTTTGGTGCTAAAGTTTGCATTTGGTAAGTGTTTATGTAGTTTTGAGTGCAGTTCTTCACTTAGCAGGAGAAATGAGGTGTTTTGCACTTTGGGTTGTGGTTTTGTGAATTGTGTTTAGTGTTCTGAGAAACTGAGCAATTTAAAGAAAATGTGTGCTAGTCATCGAGAAAAACTGTAAAAGCATGGTTAAAAAGCTGTCAAGTTTACAGTGTTAACACAATAAAATATAGGCTACTGCTGTTTCCGGTTTAGTTTACGATGGATATATTTTGTTATTGTTTTGATATTTTTAACACAAAAGCGATGGAAAAAACCCACAGCAACACATAAAAGATGGTCTTAACACAACCCAGCTGTCTAGTTAATAAAAAACAATAATATCAAAACAAAATATTACTACTACTAACTTTATTGTGAAATTAAAACAGAACGGTAAAAGAATAGTTTCCTGTCTATTCTGAGGCCCGATATCTGTAGATAAATAAAGAACTACAACAGATGTGTAATATTGAATGCCGCCAACCCATGTATTACAATGCATTAATGTGATGACTTTCAAAGAGTTGTTGTTGTTGTTGTTGTTGTTGTTGTTGTTGTGTTTTCTGAAATGCTGTGGTGTTTTCTGAAATGCTGTGGTGTTTTCTGAAATGCTGTTGTGTTTTCTGAAATGCCGTGTTTTTTTCTGAAATAATGTTGCGTTTTCTGAAATGCTGTTATGTTTTCTGAAATGCTGTTGTGTTTTCTGAAATGCTATGGTGTTTTCTGCAATGCTGTTGTGTTTTCTGAAATGCTATGGTGTTTTCTGCAATGCTGTTGTGTTTTCTGAAATGCTGTAGTGTTTTGTGAAATGCTATGGTGTTTTGTGAAATGCTGTGGTGTCTTGCACATCAGGGCCACCGTAACTTTCAGACTGTTCGGGCCAGACAAAATATCAGTAGCAATAGCACTGTAATTCTAAATGTGTATTTATTTTAAACATATTAAATAATTGCCTATTATCATCACATGTAATACAATCTTAAATGGTTTTAAATAAGGGGTTTAATTTACATCAAAATGTTAAACTGTAGCTATATTATGTAACAAAATGTATGAATAATTGTTGTGCACAATATGTGTATTTAACCCTCCAACTTTCAAATATAAATATTGTATACCTTATGTAAATAATATAATAGTGTATAATATATATATTCTATTATTATTTAATGGACTATGATCTACACATATTTACTGTCCCATTGTAATGCATAGGTAGACATACAAATCTACAGGTTTAACGGGTTTAACCCACCCCTCACATAAAAGCTGTATTTCCGAGTGCCTTTTACAACACATCTATATTTGGCCACAGTGTAATTTCTACACCCAGTTGCGCTCCGGTCATGCCACTCATCTCTCTGTACAATTTAACTGTCTCATTTCTCCACCGAAAAACTGTAGCCATCACAGGAGTGATTTATATGTCCTTGTGTGTGTTTTTCTCTCTCCTTCCTCAGACTTTTCTGGCAGGCTGAAATTGCTTTAATATTCCCCCTGAGTCTGTCAAATCCCACAGCAGCTACAAACTCATCACCTATCGCTGGCTCTTTGTCTGAGGAGAAATAAAGTGCTGGGATTTCCTGGGTGACAGATTTGTGTAATGGTCCTTCGTCCAGGCCAGGGGAACAAGTCAGTGGACAGGACCGAGGAGTAAAGGAAGGAGAGAGAAAGGCGATGCGAAGGGGATGGCAGGTCAGTCTTCCATTTAAAGTGAAAATTGAGTTTCTTTGAAGGGGAGCTCCTCAGGTGAGCCAAGTCCTTCCTTTATGAAGCCACGAAAGGAGAAAGTCACCCTTCCAGTCTGTGGCTCAATCCAGTGCATTGTCATGGACTGGCAGAAAAAGACAGAAGCATTCACACTTTAGGATCCCGCAGGTATTGTGAGTTTTCTCCAGGAGTCAGGATGAATTTCATGTTTGCTTCAGACATCACCTTTGTAGAACATTTTTTCACTTTTACTCGTGGGACAGAGAAGGAGATATGGTAAAAGTAAAGTATTGTTATCTTTAATGTACATTTTGACATCTCGAAACGAGTAGTAATAGCTTTTTCTATTTAAAAAAAAAAAGAAATGTGTTGGGCCAGGTGACTTAAAGGTGGGGTAGGTAAGTTTGAGAAACCGGCTCGAGATACACTTTTTGTTATATTCCATGGAATGTTCTTACAGTTTTTCTCGATTGCTAACACACTAAAATGCTACATAAAGCACAATTATTTTAACTGACACTCAAAGAGCAAAACATCGGCTCAAATCTCCAAAACTCTAAACACGTTTCCAGCTTTTCACACAATTTGCAAATCAACATGGCACTTTTTGCAAACCACTGCACACGTTTCTCCACGTAAGACACAGGAATCTGACATAAAGTCACGTCTTAGCAGGTTTAGAACACTGATATTCAAAATGCCTCACACATGGACCAATGATCAAGAAACACGTTCCACCTGACCAAACACCTGGTAGCATAATTGTTGGCTCATCAATCAGGATGTTTGCACTATCAAAAGACCACAGGTGAGTACTTTCTTACAGCAACAATGGAAGCCAACATGGAAGCATGAGCAAGAGGAGGAGGAAGAGGAAGAGCTGGGCTGAGAGTGAGAGGAGGAGGAACAGTACTCTAATGAAATGAAATGTTATCAACCATGGTGTGGCGATGAGAGAAGCTGGACAGAGGGTTCAGCCTAATCTAAGCCGATGTACTGTTGCCTCTGTAATCCGGACACTTAGACTTGACAACAGGTTAGTTACCAGTTTTTAGCTATGCATAACTCATGATATATCAATGCTTATATCTGTTGTGTGAACCGTATTTACTTAATTACTGTAAAACAATGCCATCACACTTAGAGAGATCCGAAGCATAGTAACTATGTGCTGAGATGCATGTGGCACAATGTTAGTTTTGAATAAAATGTGATTTTTTTCAACAACTCATTTGTATTTCTTAATTTACTGTATTTCTGTATACTCAAGCAGAAACCTCTCTGTAAAGAGCATAGCCCATACAAGATGAAAGTGCTTTAGATTATGCTCAGCAGTGTGTAGTTGGGTGGTCAAACAATCTAGTATTATGAATGAAGTGTAGGGATGTCCCGATCACCTTTTTTTGCTCCCGATCCGATTCCGATCATTTGATTTTGACAATTTGCCGATACCGATTTTTCCCGATCCGATCTCTATGCAATTTATTAAGAGAAAAAAAAGCAAAAAAGCATTCAAGTTGTCCCTTAAGGTTATTTTTTTATTTAAATTGGATATTCTATCCAACATGGATATAGCTTGTTTTTTTCACAGCAGCATTAGATCAGTTCAGTTGTGCAGCATTGGATCAAAACAAAATAAAGCTTATCAGTACTCGTTAGCTTACTGTTACAATTAGACACTGCGCCCTGCCCACTCTGTTGCCAGATTTGAGAGAAATAAGCAACCAGGTCTATGAAAACAAGCCCCAAAGAAGCAACACATACATGATGTTGTGTCATTTGAAACCAAAACTAAGCCCTCAGGATGACTTTAAGACTTGAACATGGTCATTTTTGTTTTGTAACATTGAATGAAAAATTTAAAAAAAGTATTTAAAAAAAGAAATAATCCCGATCCCCGATTTTTTTTCTCCCGATTCCGATCTTTTGAAAATCACGTGATCGGCTCCGATCCCTGATCACGTGACCGGATCGGGAAATCTCTAATGAAGTGTGTTATATTTGGTGCAAAAGTTTACATTTGGTAAGTGTTTATGTAGTAGTGTAGTTCTTCATTTAGCAGGAGAAATTAGGTGTTTTGCACTTTGGGTGTGGGGTTTTGTGAATTGTGTTTAGTGTTCTGAGAAACTGAGCAATTAGAAAAAAACGTATGTTAGCAATCGAGAAAAACTGTAACATCCCGATAGCAATAAATATCTGAAGGGCTTTGACAAAAAATCCATTAAAAAATGTCATCTGTGGAAGCTGTAGCGCTGTAAAAAGCACGACCAATCATTTTAGCCCACCCGGCTAAAATAACTGGATGGCCTACCTGCCTGTCAGCCTTCCATCTGTGCACACATTTATCTCGTGCCCTCATTGGTCATGTGCGCGTTTGTGTGTGTTGGAGGAGGGGCTCTGTAAGGAAGTAGCAATTTCTTCCGGTCTTGTATTTTCAAATTCTAGCGCACTCGAGCTGGTTTCTCCAAAATTACCTACCCCACCTTGAAGTAGAGCGACAGCGTTGAAAAGAGGAGATAGAAGGGATGACATTTCCCTGAAATTTGTTGTGGGCTTGGGAGTCGAAACCGCGTAGCCTACTTGGTAGTTGACACTGCATATGGACCATCAGTTCCATGGGTGTAGGAAGCTTCCTGAATGTGGGCGGGACATTTTTAATGGCGGGTGTGGGGGTCCCCCCCCCCACGAAAAAAATAATATATTTCCTGTATTCTGGTGCATTTTAACAGGTGATTTGATACTTTTATGTGGCTATACTAGCATGAGGAAAATTATGGGTACATTTTGTAGTTTCATCCAGTAGTAAAGAAAGGAAACATATTTGATTATTAATTCAGAGCCATCTTTGAATTAATAAAAAACTGTTTAAATGCCCATTTTTTGGACATTTATATACAACAATAAATATTTATGAGAACATTGAGAGATATTGTTGTGGAGAGTCATTTATATATAAATCGCAAAACACATTTGTGAATCCTTCTGTGAGCATTTATTAATATTGAGACTGATCTGACTCCATACAGATGGTAAGTTCACCTAGGAATGGTATCGACTTAAATGTTCAAATAAATGTTGCTCTTCCGTCTATATTGGTCATATGATGCCCTCTTGACTGAAATGTTTCCTGTTCAATATCCCCACTGATTTCCTTAAAATTCTGGGATGAGAGTGTCAGGATTCTCATGTTTTGTCACGTTTGTAGTTTTGTATGTCTGGTTATGGGTGTTTTCCTCCGTGTATATTGTCTGGTCCTTCTTCCTGTGTTTTTCCCCTGTCGTTAGTTTCCCCGGTGTGTCTAATTGTGTTCACCTGTCGCCCTTGTGTTTCTCCTCCCCTGCCCGGCTGTTTCTCGTCTTGTGATTACCCCTCTCTGTATTTAGTCTTGTCTCTTCCTGTGTTCAGTGTTGGTTTATTATTTGTCATTCCTGTTCCCTTTCATATGGGTCACTGGCACCTTTGTTTGGACGCTACCTCGTACCTGTTCGTGGATTCTTGTTTTGCCTCGTGCCTCGTACCTGTACCTGGATTCTTGTTTTGTTCGGCTTTTGGGAAATAAAGCTCGCCTTTTTGTTTCCTTTTGAAACCTGCTTCCTCCTCATTCTGCATTTGGGTCCTATTTTTCCGCACACCCCAACAGAATGAACCAACCACAAATGGACCCAGCAGATGATCCATTTGAGGTAGAATTACAGCATTTTACCTTTTATCTGGCTTGCTGCTTTGATTGGTGGAAGGGAGCGTCCAGTGTTCGGCAGAAGATGGCCGCTCTGGTAGAGGCGCACCAGTTGGCAGCAGAGAAACCATGTTTTGTTAAGTTCTTACCTGACTGGATTTTGGACTTCCTTTCAACATGTGATTCCCGGCCTGCTAGCCCCAGGCATGCTAGCCCCCTGCCTCCCAATTCCCAACCTGACGCCATACATCTCGGTGTGTTCCGTCTGGAGTCAACCCCTGCTTCTTCCCCATTTCCTGCTCCTGTCCAGGAGCCGTACTCGGGTACTCGTCTGGCTTTTGGAGGTCCACAGAGCCTCCAAAAGGCTCCTAAGAGAAGGAGTCGCAGGTCCAGGCTTGCAGCCCGAGCCCCAGAAACCATGCTTTGGGCTCCAGTACAGGCCCCAGCGGCCATGGTTCCGGCCCCAGTTCTGGCCCCGGCAGCCATGGTTCCAGGCCCAGTTCTGGCCCCAGCAGCCATGGTTCCAGCCTCAGTCCTGGCCCCAGCAGCCATGGTTTCGACTTCAGCCCCTCGTCTCCGGCCGACGTCAGCTCCCCGTGTCCTGTCGGCATTCCGGCCGACTCCAGCCCCCCGTGTTCTGTTGGCGAACCGACCGTCTCAAGTCTCCTCTCAAGTTCCTTCTCAAGTCCCCTCTCAAGCCACATCTCCAGCTCCCTCTCGAGTCTCCTCTCAAGTCTCCTCTCGAGTCACCCCTCCAGTCCCCTCTCGAGTCCCCTCTCCAGTCATCTCTCCAGTCTCCTCTCCAGTTCCCTCTCAAGTCTCCTCTCGAGTTCCCTCTGGAGTCCCCTTTCAAGACACTTCTCAAGTTCCCTCTCGAGTCATCTCTCAAGTCTCCTCTCCAGTTCCCTCTCAAGTCTCCTCTCGAGTCCCCTTTCAAGTCACCTCTCAAGTCTCCTCTCGAGTTACCTCTCGAGTCTCCTCTCGAGTCCCCTCTCGAGCTCCCTCTCAAGTCACCCCTCAAGTCATCTCTCAAGTCTCCTCTCGAGTTCCCTCTCGAGGCTCCTCTCGGGTTGCCTCTCAAGTCCCTACCCAATGTCCTGTGCCGATGGAGGTTCCGCTGGGGGTCCTGCCAGCTCCATGTCCTGTCCCGTTGGAGGTCCCGCCGACTACTCTCCTGCCAGGGGTCCTGCCAACCCTATGTCCTGTCCCATTGGGGGTCCCGCCGACTGCTCTTCTGCCGGGGGTCCTGCCAACCCTATGTCCTGTCCCGTTGGGGGTCCCGCTGACTGCTCTTCTGCCGGGGCTCCTGCCAACCCTATGTCCTGTGCCATTGGAGGTTCCGCTGGGGGTCCTGCCAGCTCCATGTCCAGTCCCCTTGGAGGTCCCGCCGACTACTCTCCTGCCGGGGGTCCTGCCAACCCTATGTCCTGTCCCGTTGGGGGTCCCGCCGACTACTCTTCTGCCGGGGGTCCCGACAACCCTATGTCCTGTCCCCTTGGGGGTCCCCCCGACTGCTCTCCTGCCGGGGGTCCTGCCAGCCCTGTGTCCTGTCTCGTTGGGGGTCCCACCGACTACTCTCCTGCCGGGGGTCCTGCCAATCCTATGTCCTTTTCCTCTGGGGGTCCCGCCGTCGACTCTTCTGCCGGGCGTCCTGCCAACCCCTTGTCCTGTTCCGTTGGAGGCCCCGCCATCACCTGTCTCGCCGGGGGTCCTGCCAACTCCTGGTCCTCTTCCATGGGGGATCCTGCCGAAGCCTGTCTCATCGGCTCCGGTTCCTGTTCGGCCGACACCGGGTCCTGCCCGGCCTCCGGAGCGGTTTGGCCTTCGCCCCACCTTGGACTCTGCCTTGCCCCTGGGCCGTCCGCCCGAGTCCCCCACCTTGAATTCTGCCTTACCCCCGGGCCGTCCGCCCGAGTCCCCCTTTTTGAACTCTGCCTTGCCCCCGGGCCATCCACCCGAGACCCCATCCTTGATCTCTGCTTTGCCCCCGGGCCATCCGCCCGAGACCCCTTCCGATTCCTCCACTGTGCTCCTAGGCTGTCAGCCCATTTTGAAACCTGCTTCCTCCTCATTCTGCATTTGGGTCCTATTTTTACACACACCCTAACAGAGTCCACATCACAATTTACTCTAAACTGTCATTTCCCTTTAATCACTCACCTCAGCAATGGACCTCTCTCCACTGTCCCTGTATTCTGACTCTGACTCACTCTCAAGTGCCTAGATGTCAAGAGAGGTGGTGAAGTTATAATTATTTATTGAGCAGTATGCTCTTTCACATTGAATCATAACAAATCATACTGAATGTAAATACAACTGACTCTAAAGTAAGTGACATTGGACATTTTGAAGACACAAAAATCCCAAGCAGTAGGTAGAATATTAGCTAGTCTATGTAATGTGCAAGGAAAATAAATAGTTAACTGAATACTGGGATGGAAATTGCCTATGAGCACTCAGTAAAACATAAACACACACAAAAAGCTTCTGAATGATAAGAAGTATAATTAAAACATAATGCACATTACCATTTTGAGAGAGTACCGAAGTTAAAGAACTCAGAAAATAATCTCTTATCAAACTGAGGCTCCAGTAAAACACACTGACTGCGTCTCATGGACATCAGTAAGCCGTTTATAGTATTATCCCGGTTATGATCATATTGGGAATATGGTGTTTACATGAGCACAGAGAGATCATTCATGTTCCCTGTTTACATGATAAACACTAGTAACCTGGCATTTTGATGCCTTTTCTCATCTAAACTATTCAGAATTGGTATCCCTCTATCATGACATAAAGACAAAACTCCTCTCCAGAAGTGAGATGCTTTTGCCCCCGCCATCACTGTTAACTGATTAGCAGCTAATGACTTACTTTCCTCTTCTTTTAAAAAAATGTTCTTATGTCCATGTTGTCTGGGGGTGAAAACATATCAAACCAAGAGATCGTCAGCTTTGATTTTCGCTGTATTAACCATTTCCTGAACATTTGGTGTGTGTGCCTTACCTCCGCTACCGGCATCGCTTCATACAACAGATCTGAGTTGTCCAACCATGGCAAGTGGCAACACTCACACTTGAGTCGTGAGAAAGACAAAGGTGCCAAAAGCAGGACCAAAAGTAATTGTGAGGAGATCAATGAAATATTTTAGTGAAGAGTCATTTATACAGGATGTTCAAAAGATATGTTGGAAACATGTTTTTGAGAAAGTCGATCCAGAAGATGCTCTTGATGTCTTTAATTTTTTATTTATGCAGGTGATTGATAAACATGCTCCACTTAGAAAAGAGACTGTAAGGAACTTTAGAGCACCCTGGTTAGATGAGGAATTAAGGGATCTAATGAAACAAAGAGATGATGCAAAAAATGTAGCTCTCATCAAGTTATGAGTCAGATGGGCAAATGTATAGAAGGTTAAGGAATTATGTTACAGCATTAAATAAAAAGAAAAAACAGTTGTATTATGGAAATAAAATTAAAGAGATAAAGGATGACAAGAAAAAACTGTGGAGTTTAGTGAATGGCATGATGGGCCGTAAGCCGAAATCCACCTCAACATATTTTAAGGTGGATGGGACATTTTTGACAAAACCAGTACAAATTGCTAATAATCTGAATGATTATTTTAAGTAAAACATTTGAGGAAAAATATGAATCAAACTATAAATAGTAACTCCACATTTCTAATAAAGGATTTAATTATGAAAAATAAGAAGTGTACATTTAAAATAGAAAAAGTGACAATTACAGATGTTGAATGTCTACCAGGAGTGGATAATTTAGTTGTTATATTTCTTAGATATGTTGCTAATTTTGTTAAAGAGCCTATCTGTCATATTATAAATTTGAGTATTGATAAATGTATTTGCCCACAGGCATGGAAAATAGCAAAAATTATTCCACTAGCAAAAAAAACAGCTGGACCATTTTCTGGTACAAATAGCTATCCAATAAGTTTACTACTAGCATTAGCAAAGATAATGGAGAGAATCATTTTCAATCAAATACAAAAATACTTTGAAGGTAACAAACTTAATACTGTGTATCAACATGCTTACAGACCTGGCCATTCCACATGCACCGCTTTAACACAAATGACAGATGACTGGAAGGGCAAACTAGATAATAGGAATTTAGTGGGTGCAGTACTACTTGATTTTAGTTCTGCTTTTGATGTCATTGACCATTCTTTGTTGTTACACAAGCTGGAACAATATGGTTTTAATTTTGAAATGCTGAGGTGGTTAGAAAGTTACCTGACAAATCAAAGTCAAACAGTTTTTTTTAATGGAAGTCTCTCAAAGATGAAAACAGTCACTTGTGGAATACCTCAGGGTAGTTGTTTGGGATCACTTTTATTTTCTATTTTTACAAATGACCTATCATTAGTGTTAGAAAAAGCTAAAATTGTAATCAACTACAAGAGAGTTGACAAATGTTATGAATAAAGATCTACTACTGATATCAGAGTGGGTCATAAATAATAAGTTGGTACTTAATGCGGGAAAAACAAAATCATTATTAATAGGATCAAATCATCAGTTAAAAGGTGAACCAAAATATACTACATTTAAACCATATTGAAATTGAACAGGTCAAGGAGACAAAATTGCTAGGTACTGTATATCCCTGGATCATAAATTATCTTGGTGTAAACAAATTGATAATGTTGTATGTAAAATGGGAAGGGGTGTGTCACTTGTAAAAAGAATTGTAAAATATTTGCCTATGGATGTCAGTAAACAAGTTTTGGATGCTTTGGTTCTGTCGCAGCTTGATTATTGTTTGGTTATATGATCTAGTGCTGCTGAAAAAGATTTAAACAAACTCCAAGTAGCACAAAATAAGGCAGCACTATGTGCACTGCAGTGCTCCTACAGAACCAGAGTTACTGAAATGCTGGAGACACTGAAATGGTTAACTGTCAGACAGAGGTCAACTTATATTTTATTACATTTTGTCAGAAATATTACAGTGACTCACTCACCAGATATATTATCACAAAGGTTTATAGCGCAATATGCACAGCATAACTATCAAACACGACATACAATAGAAGGAAGGTTTGTATTACCCAAATCTAAATCAAAAATGGGACAGAAAATAGTCATGTACAGAGCCATGATCAGCTGGAACTCTTTACCGGTTCACATCATTCAGGAACATTCTCAAGTACATTTCAAAAGGTTTCTAAAAAAATATTTAAGTATTATAAAGTAAATGTGAACTGTGCCTGTGGCTATGTATGCATATTTTTTAATGTACACTTATTTGTATTTACTTTTGTTTGGCCTTAGAGTGGCGATAATTGGATGACCATTTTAGTTTTCACTTCATACAACACTGTAAATTGCATGAAATGATGAGCTGTTTTGTTTTGTTTTAATTTTGTTCTATGTATGTTTATGTATGTTTTGAGTTTGTGAGGACCCCAGGAAGAATAGCCAATGCTCATGCTAATGCTAATGGGGATCCTAATAAAGACAACAACAACAAAAAAACTCATTGCGCACTATGTGAGAATCAGCCTTGGTACAAAGTAGCAGTGAAAACATGGTAGCCTACGGAGTTTCATTGATTTGGGCATTCTCTCAATAAGCAAGTGGAATGAATTTGATAATGAAGCACTGACACTGCGCTCTACAAAGTGCGGCGAGTGGATAGATCGATTCACGGACTTTCCACATGGTAAAAGTGGGGGGGTCTAAGCTAATCATTTGAAAAAGTGGGGGGGACTTGTCCCACCCTCATATAATGGCCGTGACGCCCATGATCAGTTCTAACCACTGAGCCATCTGGTGGGCCCGATCAATATTTTGATTCATACACTTATACACTTTCTTAAGAGTTAGATGAGAAGATTGATACCACACTTGAATTGTGTCTGTAAAAATGAAACTGGAATCAGGAGACGCCTAGCTTAGCTTAGCATGTAGACTGGCAGCAGAGTAATGTTGATTCCCAAATCATATCTTAATGCTAAATGGAGTTAGCTTAGCATAGCATATAGATTGAAAGCCAGGAGTAACAGCTAGATGCAGAAACCACTTTTACACTTCAGGTTTTTAATAAAGGGTTAAGGGTTGTCAGATTATGCTTGCCTTTAAACAGAGCCAAGCTAGCTGTACCCCCATCTTCTTTATGCTAAGCTAAGCTAAATGTTTATATTCATATATTTCTCTGACTCTAGCTTTTGCTCACAGATATCTGTAGTATCGATCACGCATGAGCACATTTCCAAAAATGTCAAACAATTTTGAAGGAACAATTTGCACCAATGTTCGTTTCCCTAGTGATTTCCAGATTTTGAGTGATCCTGTCTTGGGAATTTAGCTTACGCTGAGATTCAGTGAAATCCAGTGTGTTTTGGCATTTTTTTTGTGTACAAAACATTGATGATTTGCTGCAAAAAGTATACAGTAATATCTTTTTCCAGAGACCATGTAACTGTTTCTGTGTACAATCCATTTAACACGCAACAGTTATTGGAACTATACGGTCATAAGAGAATTTCTTAACTTGAAAAGTATTTCCACTGCAAAAATTCAGTTTTTAATGTCCTTTGAATTAAGCCATGAATTTGATTATCAGTAAATACAATTAAATATTGATTTTTGATAATACAAAGTCATACATCTCAAATCACTTATTTTATTTTACCATTTGTAGTGTTTTAGCTTTAACCATGGCTATCAATCAAGCATTAATTACAGTATTTTG
The DNA here is from genome assembly GCF_949606895.1 of Notothenia rossii. Taxonomy (NCBI): domain Eukaryota; kingdom Metazoa; phylum Chordata; class Actinopteri; order Perciformes; family Nototheniidae; genus Notothenia; species Notothenia rossii. The sequence goes on along the minus strand of NC_136906.1, from coordinate 57,297,161 downwards.
CACTCATTGAAACAAAAATATAAAAAAATAGCATCAGAGATCAATGATGAATGCAATTCTCTCTATTTTATTCATACTTAGAGGTTAAAACCTTCTGTCTTTCATCAAAGGTTGCAGAAAAACTGGGACGCTATGAATGGCAGTAATCAACCTGTCATTTATTTTGCACCCGCCAGGCAGAACTATTGTCCGTGAACATCACATCACAAGGGAAACATAAAGGCATAGAAGTTTTACTGACTGTAGAAAGACAAGGAGCATGAAATGTTGAGTCATGGCCAACTTATCCTCAGCTGTTGACCATTTTCTCAGTCGATGCTAAGATTGTAGGAAATATTTTTTTAAATGGTCCAAAAAGACATGACAGACAAACTGAAGGTCCAATACATGTTTTCACATATAGGGGAAGTTTGTAGCTTGTAGCCAACTAAAACAATCTAAATGTCATAGATCCTTTAGAATTGCATCCAATGGAATTTAAGTGTATGAGGTATTCAGTGGAAACAAATCCCTGTAAGCATATTGGGGGGAAAACCCTAACCTCCCAAAGCTCTAAGATATTATCCATGCTTAAAAAACGTCAGCATTTCACGCCGCCTCAATCCTTTGACCACAATTCCACAAAATGCCTCTCAGCTGGGACTCTCCTCCGGATATTAGACCTCACACATTGCAGCTCAGTGTAGAACTTTTAGATAAAGGTCAAGATGAGTCCATGGTGATCAGTCTAACAAACACTGACATTATTCATGTTGTAATTGTTTCTGAAAGATCCAAAGTTTAGCAAATAAAAAACATATTTCCCTAGAGGAGAAGATAAAGTAAACACTTTTGTAGAAATTCATAATCTTGTCATATATTAAATTATTCATTTATTGGCTTTGTCCAACAAAATAATCAATCCTCTGGCAAGTGTTATCTTCATTCCTTTTTTTTGGTCTTGTTTGCATGACATTTATTGTCATTCATTTTGCCTTGTCAAACACCAAACCTTCTGTTGCTCATTTTAACATCCAACATTAGTATATTATTGCTTATTGTTCAATTTATCATACAACACTTTGTGTAGGCTGATTATGGACATATAATAGCATTACGCACAGTAATTATATTGATCGTTTTCAGTCAAGAAAATGTTAAATGGTATACTGGGTGGATCAATCAAAACAAACTAAAGTAAACCAACAGAGGAATGTTAAAATAAGCACCAGCAAAATTAAAGAAAAAATAATCAGTGGAGAATTAAGATTGTAGGCTATTGTTATTGTTCAATGTTTATGATTGATGGTAAACTGTGGGGACATTCAGACCAGTTTAATATAGTATACGAAGGAAGAGAGGGAAAGCTCAGTTAAAACTCTTGACTAAATATGTGAAATAATTTTTAGCTTCAGTGGACAATATCATTTTTTTAAGTCAGTGCAATAACTTAACATGCTACTCATAAGTGATGAACACATTGAAAGTTTAAGAAGGAGAAAGGTTTGACTAAAATGTGGAGTTGGGAGAATGTAGGAGAATACATGGAACAGGAAGTTTGACATGAAGATATTAATTTAACATTTATTCAGGCAAGGCAAACAAAACAAGATAGATGTTCTTGCTTCAACATACAATAATCTGACAGAGACTTAACAGAAACAGGGACTTAAATACTGAACTAATGGTGCAGGTGAGGTGATTGCAGGGCTGACAGGGAACAGTTGCAACTCATAAAGCCAGGAGCGACAATAAAAATAGGCGGGAAAACACACAAAGACAGGAAGTAGGCCTATTAACAGAAATTACACAACTTCAAATGAAAACTTTTCAAAATAAAACTGTACAAAACGAGAACCAAGGTCATGACACAAGGATGTGCATGTAAATGGCCTCACTATATTTACACACTCTCCGAGTGCCTTTCTAGTTTTGAGTGTGATACATTCTTTTTTTTATTTATTCGAATATGTGAGTAACTGCTCTAAAAAAGCATATCCATTTAAAAACTCAAATTATGTTCATGGCTGAGACCAGCACCAACAGTATCAGGAAGTAGTTGCTATTAGGATTGAATGTTGTTAGCGAGATCCAAGCTGGTAAGTGTGTTAGTGGCTACCTAAAGTCATTAACAAACAATCCCCCACACTAGTAGTCACTATGTAAACAAGCCTCTGGAAATACAGATGTCATATAAAGTGTGCGGATGTATTTTATTATGACACTTTTCCCATGGACTTTAGCTGTGTTTCTGGGCAACTTTGGAATTAGTACTTGAGGGCCAAAATAAAGAGAAGACAATTGTCAAGACGGCAATACACATAAAATTGCAATTTGAGCACTAAACACACAATTTTATATTGATGATTTAGCAGTGTCAAAGCACACTGATACATCTTTTCACAGTTTATAAATGATCATGACCCAGTCTTTAGAAATGTGGTGCCCTGTGAAACTGTACTGCTCTCGTCTTTCCCTGAAAGGACGTCTGTTCCATCAACTTGGTTTAATCACACTGATGTGAGGAGCCAGAAAGCTTGTTAAGCCTCTCTGATTGTTCTCCTCTGAAACCCCTCGCCTATCTCTCCTGTGACGACGACACTGCCCAGCATCACACCAGCTCAATTATCCATAAAATATTCTCCCACACACGCCCTCTGATGGCACATTATTCTGAGTATGACTTTCTGGTTGTGCTTCTCAGCTACGCATTAAGATCTGTGGGATATGGGGGGGGGGGGGGAAACAAAGGCAGTATATTTTTAATTAGCCAGCTGATGGTGAATTGTTTTTTGGCTTTTGTTTGGTCTGGTTCCCTCTCTTTCTACAGAGCAGATTGGTGTGCCACCATTCAAGGTTGCCATGACAACAGCAGGGACATCGGCGACTGGTGGGAAGTTTTGCTTTTTCATGGTGTAGATTGGCCCCATTGTTCTATTTATACTGGCTCGGGAATTTAAGGGTTTAATATAAACACAGGCCAAATCTAAGTTGTGCTTTTGCTAAATGTACTGGGATGGGAAGTGAATGGCATTTGTAGAAATGTGAAGTGATCCAGCCTTTTTGTTATTCAGTGCCTGAGGAAAAAAAGGAATGCATGTGTGGAACACCTAAATCTGCTTTCCTGATCACATCAAGATATTCCTAAAAGATGAGGAGTTGTAAAGTTCCCCTGTGGTGGTTTTGCAAACAATCTGACAAAAGAAATTACTGAAATAACGCTGGTGGCAATCACACAACAAGCCCCTCTGGAGGCTATAGCTGTTTGTCTGCTGACACGAGGACTTCACTGCCCATTCAACTCTGGGTTGTTCAACCACTCACTCAACACCGCACAACAGGACCTCTTTATCGCTGGAACAAAACACAGACACCTTGCGGGCCTAAACAAATGCTGTACGCAAGTCTGAATGATAAACAGAAACACACTGCTGAGGTTCAACATGCCCCAGTAAACACAGTATCAATTACAGACAGACCGCTCTTTGCTGAAGTCAGCTCATCTCTGTGATCTGTCTGAACTGATTCCGCAAATAAACATGGACTGGGGCTCCCTCGATTCCTAATGAAAATCAAATGAAAACATGTGCGAAAGAAAGATGGTTAAAGGAATGTTTTTGTCTGGTTTTGTTCTCTTAAAACAGGCACCAGATGAGAAAACATATTGTTTGACAAACTTAAGCACTTACTTCTGTTTGTGGAAGTTTATTCCAAAGGTAAGGGGTTAAACTCCAGGCGCTCCTGTCATCTCCAACTCCAACTTGATAGGCAGTTTGAATGCTCAGGCATGTACACGTAGGGATGCAGTCACTGTGGGAGATTTTTGTATCTCAACGCCACACTGAGAGGAGAAAATCATTCTAAAATGAAAGACTCGGAAGGTTCATCCAAGTGGCAACAGCCAAAGCTGAGTGTTGAAGCCAAGTGTTGACATTAAAAATGAATAAAAAAAACTACTGCTAGAAATATCTCCCACCGCAGCCTTCAGTAACTTAATATCCATTTGTAGAAGGCAAATGTTTTTGAGTGAAAAAAGAAAAGCCTGAACTATAACTGTGCATAACTTATACCCAACACCAAAGAAAACATTAGAAGTTAACCAGCGGGTGAACTTAGTTGGACATTTAGCAGTAAAGTGACAGATATTCCCCTGAGGAGGTGGTGGAGACCAAATAGGAGCTCCAAGAAAAAATAGGATTGGATTTACATAGGTAGAAACATAACTTTAAATGTTCTCCATGTCTTTTGCATGTCATTGTGCAAAAGTTTTGTGACACGCTCAGAAGTAAAACTTTTTGAGTTCATTATATCTAACTATGGCTTTATCCTATCTCTTCTGCCCCCAAGTGGCCAGAGTATAAATGAAATGACCCTCTTAATATTCAGTTCATCAAATGGCCACAAGATGCAGGGCAAAACCTTTATTATTTAAAGTGGGAAAATCACCAAATTACCTAGCAAACCCTTTTCTGCTGGAGGTTTGACTCTAATTACCATAAATCCATTACTTTAGTTTGGCTTTGTGGGTTAATACATGTAGCATGTGTACGCAGGTAATTGATTTCAAAACCTATGTGGGGTGTTGTTTACCAGACGAAAAAAGAAACTGCCAGGAAATTAATGATGTTCAGGTGGGAACAGTAGACATTTTGTCAGACATTGGCAAGCGACCTACAGTGTTGGTTAGGTATGAGGACGTATTGGCAATTACGCCTGAGTGAAACAAGGGCCAACACTGTTTCCTTAAAATGGAAATTCTATATTATTTTGGCAGAGTGGAGAAAGAAAACGGTCGCCAATGTATTTGCAAATCCATTACCCACTGTGAAATCCATTTGTTTTTACTGATCTGATCTTATCTGCACATGGCTGCAGCACAATGATTGTCTTTGCTATGTTTAAGAAACTCAAAGTGCATGGTATAGGTGAGGAAACAGAAGACTTTTAGTCTGGTTGTGAAAACAATAGGTGTTAAACTTTGTCATAAATCTGGCAATTGTGACCCCATTAACAAAGGCAATGCAAAACGGGGTACTCCTGGGAAAATCAAAACTATGGCCAGTGTGTCCTCAACTTACCTCAGCCCAACCCAACCTTAGCTCTGAAGTTTTGGATGGTTGATAAAAACAGCTGAGGAGAGCGATGTAGATCAATCCAAGCTATGTGATTCGAAGCCAAAATCAGGAAAGCAATTCCTGTCGGTCCAGCCACTTTTGGATGCAGTAAAAAGCAGGCAACCCAGAAGGTCATGTCTTTGTGTAAACTGTTAAAGTGAAATCTCTTGCCAGGGATCTGGAACACATTACCTGTTTTGCTTCAGGAAATCAAATTGTTTTGGCCAAGTATTGGTTTCCGCCGTGTTCCCTAGCTATCAGGACAATCTAATCCAAACTTTGAGGAACCTTTGGTTTGTCCTTGAATTTAACGGAGACCTCATCATTAAAACCAGGTTCTTGTTCACGTGGGCTGATGTGAGAATATCAGATTTATTCAGTGTTAGTTGATAAGAATAGCATTGCAATGAAATTATGAAATTCACTTAAATCAGGAGCTTTAACTCTCATCTGAGCTGCAGAGGGAGGGTGAGGGTTAGCGTGCGGTGCTTTGTTCGCTTTGATGATCACATTCTTCTAGATATAAATATGAATCTCAAAAAGTGTAATTGAAAGTGAGCATGAGTGTTTGAACCAAACCACCGGCCTCACTCTGCCACACTAATAAGCTACAATTCAGCTTTGATGTGGAAGTGTGTCACCTCCTGAGGAGAGTAGCAGAGGGGGGGACTGATCCTCTGTTTTTTGTATCTCTTTCACAGACAGATATTATCAGTGTATCTGTGAGATGCCATCTGAAGTGAGATACAGACGCACGCACGTTGATCTGTACAGCAAATTATTAATCACCATGACACGGTATCATCAGTGGCGCCCACAAACTGGCACAAAAGAAAGTGTCAGTTCTGACTGTGTCTAAATGAGCGATATCCATAATTAAAAGATGGCAGATATGTCACATGGGACAAGTAGCTTTCATGACAAATTGCCAGGCATAAAATGAAGAACAATAAGAATGAGGAATAAAAGTAATCACAGAGAAATTCATTTTTCTTCTCATCTGACATTGCTGTCTTTCTGTCCATCCGACCGTCTCATTCCACCCACTCCCTCGCCGCCCACCTTCTCATTAACACACCTTTAGACAGCGACATATAGATGACATTTAAATATAAATCAGAGGCATTAACATTTATAAACATGAGGGTTTTATGATGGTTTAGTAATGAGAGCTATAAATCGCAGGGCCATGGTTCACACTGTAAATGGTCTGCAAAGGCTAAAATCCCTGTTTTTCCTCCAGAAAGAGTTTCTCTCCCACACAAAAAAAACATTTATTGGTTTTATTCAACACTATGTAATACTCACTTTAAAATTATATTAATCTGCTTTTTGGGAACTCTGCAAACTCTAAACCAGGAAAAGAACATAGATAAACAACTCAGAAATCATTGTAGATAAATCATTTCGCTCAATCATTTATTATTAATTACCACCCAGTTCATAGAATTTGCTTTCGGTACGGCATGAGTTAGCTCATTAGAGGAGTGTCAAAAACGGGGGGGGGGGGGTTACGTATTGTAACCCTAGTTATATAAGCACAGGCGGAGCCCTCAACTGGACTCTATGGGACAGATTCACATATAACCACAAGATGACATTCACAGCACTATTTACAAGAATTTACAACGAATGCAGTTCTGTCATAGTTAGTGGAAAGTTATTTTTGAAATAGGGAAAAGCCATTAATAAGCCATTATCCGACCAATGTAAAAAAAAGTCCATCAAACCTCAAATGAAAAAGAAGTTGGGAAATAAAGGTGCTTAAGTGGACAATTATGAGAGAATAATGGCAACCTTTGTGACATGAAAAACCCTAAATGACTTATAGTCTTTCCCAGAGGGCATCACCTGAAAGAACCAATCACCTAAACGCTTAATTTTCTGACTAACCATTCATTTTAAGAAAGTGATAGAGGAAAGATGGCCTCTGAAATCCTTCCAAATTGGGCGTAAAGTCACTAATGGCGCTTTTCCACTGCAGGACCTAGCACGGCTTAGTACGGTATACCTTGGTAGGCCAGGCTCATTTTATGCTGCGTTTCCATTACAGTTTACCAACTGAGGTAGTAACTATAGTAACGCAGTGTAGGCGGGGCGAACGGCCGTTTGGCGGGCGGAGCGACGCTGCGTAAAACTGCTGTGACGTCATCTTCAATGCGAACCACAAAACCAAAACATCAGCCGTTAGCTGTTAGCACTCACAGCTCCTCATATCTGTTCAGAAACTAGACAAAAGTTAAACAAGTACAAACCACAGACTGTCTGTGTCATGGCGAATACAGTCGCTGGTTTAATTATGTATGTAGGCCGTTGTTGTGAGTGTGGACGGAGCATATACAACGTTAGCTTAGCCAATCTCCATTCAGAAAACACTCATTTTAAAAGATTTTTCTGCGTGCCCTCTTGTCTGCAGACCGGTATCAGTTAATTTGGCATCGTTTTGAAATGTGTATTACAATTAAGTCACTGTAAAATATATTAATTGTGTTGTAGTTGTAGCCCCCTTTGCCAGCGATTCTCTCTGACCATTTAGCAGTTGAGAGTGTTTACGTCACTAGTTTAGCATATTCAGCACGGTTGTTGGCCCGGTAAGAACCTCGATTTTGGGGGGCCAGAAAAAAGGTGAAAAAGTAGCCCTGAGCCGGAACTACCCCTAGTGGAAAAGCAAACCGTGCAACGTGCTGCAGTGGAAAAGCGCCATAAGTTTCTAGCTTAAGCTTCAAGGAGTGACACACCAGATCAACTATTGTCTTACTTGTAGCTTTAAGTGTTTGTTTAATGGACTAAGAAAGGGCGCTACAGCAGCTCAGTTCTCTTGCCTCCTATTCCCTGAGCTGAGGCTGGATAGAAGCCTTTTCCCCTGTGCTGTTCTGATTGGAGATGAGCTACAGCTGGTTGATCCCATGATTGACACATGTTGTTGGGAAGGCTCTGATTACCTATTACGATCTGCAGCTCGAATCCATTTCAATGGAAATTGTCATCCCCCTGCTTTGACTCCATCTCACAAGAAAGAACTAGAACTAATATCAGGTTTAAAGGTTCTTTATATTTTACAACCAAGGTCCTACTATCTCCCTAAATGTTCCTGTACAGTACAAAAATGTGAACACATATACACATTAATAAACTCATTAATAATAACGTTTTGTTTACAGATTATTTCATAGACGGGGCTTAAGGGGCCTTATTGTCTGTATACTTGTACTTTTTGATTGATAGATAGATAGATAGATAGATAGATAGATAGATAGATAGATAGATAGATAGGTGGGTGGGTAAGTACGTAGATAGATAGTTGTGAAATGTATAGCAAAGGTATTTGAATGGATAAGTGGTGTCACAAAGAAACAAAGACAGGAAAAACAACAGCAATAAAGTGCAGTTTGAACGATGCTTGAGCAAGAAAAGCTATTAAGCAGCCAATCAATAGTGGAGGACAAGCAGCCGAGTATTAAACTGATCATGACATCAAGCTAAAGGCAGAGAAGGCCTCTGAAGACTTCCTTTTGGCAGCACTTTATTTCATCTGCAGAAGAGCCTTTTCATTAAGCACTGGACATAATAGATGATTCATTGATTCTCTCTGTCTAACTCTCATTCTCTGTGTCTCCCAGAGTTGCCCCCACTGTCAAAAGACTAAGCTTAATCTTAGAGTTTTCGACAGTATAAGCAATCAAAAACAAACATTTGTCTTGATTATAGTCCACTCTAAGCCACGGTTACAAGCTCAGTTTTGTCTATTCATCACATCACCGTCAAGAGGACCAGAGTCCGGTTGTTTAGTTCACTTCAGATGTCTCGGACTGCGTTCACACCAACCCAAACAAACCGCACCAAGCGGCTAAACGCACCAGGGTTCGATTCAACCAGACTAAACAAGGCTGGTGTGAATGCGAACTTAAACTTAAAGGTCCCATGTCATTCTTTTCCGGTTATTACCCGTCCCCTTGTGTGTTATGAAGGTTTTTCTGCATGTAAACGGTGTGCAGAGTCAAAACCCTTAAAGTACACCCTGTAGCGAGTAAAACTCTAGCACAGAAAATACCTCCCCAAAACGCCTCGTTGGTGAAACGTCATCATCCATTTGATTCTTCCGGATACGTGCTTACGAAAGCACGTACCCGGAACTAAATGGGCCAATCCGTGGAGCCGTTACGTTACGTCCGCGGAGCCGTTACGTTAATCCGAGCACACTGGGCTGAATACACATACTTTACAGAGATGCTGTATGCGAAACCAATGTGAGTTTGGAAAATTGCACAGTATTTTTCTATTTTAGTATACCTCAACAATGGAATTATGATCAGTGGAAATGGCCATGACATGAGACCTTTAACTAATGTGCATTTGAAAAAGAGGAATAGTTCAGTCAGACAACTCACGTGTTTCTTAATATGTTTATTAGAAGCAGCATATAGTTTGAGTTTGGCGTCTAGGCTCGGGCCTCATCACTCCACAGATTTACAAAGAACATTGAGTGATGATTAGATAACTATCCCCCGAGCCTACAGGTGGATGCTGGGATGAAGCTGGGGTGGTGATGGGACAGGCGAGCAGCAGCAACATGAAACACAGCAGCAGGAACATGAACGTAGCAATAACAAGTGAACCCAGCAGTGGCAGCAGCAGCATAGCGAGGCAGAGGCAGGAAGACCTGGCAGCTTAAATAGAGCGGCAGGTTTAGGAGATTGTGTTTGGTTGGCTGTAAGAGGGACGAGGTGCGTCACGTGTTAATGTATCAGTGCTCGAGTTGACTGCCTGAACTAGCTCGCAGGCTTCGCCCCATTTTTGGCGAAAACTAAAAGATACCATGGGGTACAGGAATTCGTTTTGGTTTCAAGACCCTGGTTCACGAAGGATACCAAAAAAGTCCTAGAAAGACAAACCAAACTTAGGATGCGTTCAAACCAGCCTTGTATAGTCCGGTTGAATCTAACCCTGGTGCGTTTAGCCGCTTGGTGCGGTTCATTTGGGTCGGTGTGAACACAATCCGAGACCTCTTAAGTGAACTAAACAACCGGACTCTGGTTCGCTAAAAGAGGTGGTCTCGGAGCGCTTGCTTGCGAACTCTGGAGCGGTTCATTGCTGGTGTGAACACAGTCCGCACCAAAATATAGGAAGCGTAGTATTTACGTGTCACAAGAATGCGGATATCTTAAAAATCTTTAGCGAAAGAGTCTTTCAAGACGGTGAAACGCCCCTCCTTACTGCAAAACGTCTCTCATTATATGTGTTATAATGTTATGCGCGGGCCGCTAGTGTCTGTTGATATCCAGATTAACAGCAGCATGAGAATAACCTGCCGATGCTCCATGGCGGAGGCTCCGGTAGAAATTGCCGGGATTTGCGTCCTTCTGAAAAATGAAACAATGTAACAAACTGTGGTCTGGTGCGCACCAGAGAAGCGGACTATTAGGTGTGAATGCACCCTTAAAGGTAGGGTATGTAAGTTTGAGAAACCGGCTCGAGATCGCTAGAATTTGAAAATACACGACCGGAGAAAATATGCCACTTCCTTACAGAGCCCCTCCTCCAACACAAACGAAAGTGCACATGACCAATGTGGGCACGAGATACATTTGTGCACAGATGGAGGATAGGCCATCCAGTTATTTTAGCCGGGCCGGCTAAAATGATTGGTCGTACTTTTTACAGTATTACGGCTTCCACAGATGACATTTTTTGTCATTATGGATTTTTTGTCAAAGCACTTAAGATATTCATTGCTATCGGGATGTTAAGAGCATTCCATGGAATATAACAAAAAGTGTATCTCGAGCCGGTTTCTCAAACTTACATACCTTACCTTTAACTATGTGCATTTAAAAAAAATAAAAACAGGAATAGTTTCGGTGAAAACTAAAAAGGTAGGGGGGTTCGTTTAGCGTGAATTACTTGAAATAACTAAAAGACAAGTTAAACAAGAAAGTAGAAAGACAGGGGGGTGATAGAAGACTACTTCTGCTAAAAAGTTAGCAATGATTGAGAGTCAGACCTAAACATTTCAGATGTGTGTATCTCACACTGCACTGTAACTTTTATTCATGTATCTTTGCTTTTAAATTAGTGTTTTTAACTGCCAGTTTATATTGTTGCTTTTAAATTAGTATTTTTAAATGTCATTTCATAATATATTTCTTAATGCTCTTAATGTCTTTTATTTTTGTAAAGCACTTGAATTTGCCTTGTGTTGAAATGAGCTATATACGTAAACTTGCCTTGCCTTGCCTTGATGAACCCTCTTTACAAATAAAGTGATTTTCAGAAGCAAATGGTTTTGGGTAGAACATCACAAGAACCCTTTTGGAACCCTTATTAAAAGAGTGTAGGAGCTTGGGTCAACTGCAGCTATAGTCGAGGAAACTCACAATTAAGAATTAGTTTTCATGAGGAAATGCGGTAAAGGTGATTATGACACTACCCTATTAACACCAACATTCTCCACATTTTGGCTGAATCTGAAGGTGCACCTGAGCTTTTGTTTTTATCGTTTGTAAATAAACTGCAGGTTCAAAGCTGCCCTCGTTACATACCATAGTCAAGGGTCAAATCAGCTACTGTAGGCTTTTACAGCTCTGCAACTCCATATACTGCCTCAGTGTTCCTAAGGACACAACAGTGCACCTGGAGTGTAACATTTTACTGCAGTTCATAATTCATTTTTCCTTAAGACGCTATATAACAGCCATCAGAGGGCATATTGTTTAAAGGGGAAAATATACTGTATAGTTGTGACCTGACTTTGTAGGATCGAGAGGATGTGTTTGTTGCCTTGGGTCGATCGCTAAAGTGAGTGAAGGTTTGTTAGAAGGAAAAAGCAGCATCCACCACTGAATGTTATAAACTATAAACATGCATGAGTAGGTTAATTAAAATAGCCAGCAGGGGGCAACTCCACTGGTTCAAATAATAATTCTGATTGTATTGAGGTCTATTAAAAGATGGCGATACTACTTACTTGATTGATTACCTATCGTCAAAGTACTGTCACTTTTCGATTTAAATACCAAATAAGAGGCTACAAAAGTGTTGTCAATAAATAATGCCGCCATCGTAAGGGGCTCTACGGCCCGGTGCGTCCGGCGCAGCCGGCCTTCGTTTCGCCCCCATTCCCAGATATCATGCAATGTGTGGAGGCAACGTGGCGGCAGCCACTCAAAACGAAGGCTCCAGTGGCAGTATGTCGGGAATCCTGAGGGTGCAGGGCCTCTCGGACACGGAGTGTCTTGGCGTGCCCCCCCTTGATGAGAGCCTGGCGGCCCATCTGCTTCCACAGGCAGCCGGATGGGCGGAGGGGAGAAAACCGTTGTCCTGTTGTTGGACGACAGGGCGTTTATACATCGGGGCTCCACCCACTGTACCCATAGAGTCCAGTAGAGGGCGTAGCCTGTGTGATATATAACGAGGGGTTACGTATTCTAACCCTAGTTATATAAGCACAGACGGAGCCCTCTACCTGGGGGCCCTGTCTTTCCTATGCCGCTCGCTGAAGAGGGTGTAGGACAGGGGTATTCAACTAAAATTCAACGAGGTCCAGTTAGAGAAAATCTCCCCATGCAAAGGTCCGGAACATCAAAATGTCTAAGTTGCTTTATGAATTAGTGTGATATATATTGAAGTAGCCTGTAGCTTTATCAACGTCTGCATGTAATCAACAACTGACTGCCAATCAAATAAAGAAAGTACAATTCAAAACCAACAATATTTATTGTCAGTTAACCTTGAACTATACAGATATACAGTAAAATACTGTTCATATGTGTAATGTTCCTCTCGGGCTGCATTTAAAAAGAAAATAGAGGAAATAAATAAAATAGCTTTTGAAAATGTGTGCATCTTTAAAGTGCTTAATTTTAGATGAATAAAATAAAGTGTAGCAGCAGCTTGAGTTTCCATTTTTCTTTCTTAACCGTTTCACATCATGACGCAACAGTTTCAGCCGATTGTAGAACAATATCAGTCTTTACACATCATAACAATTGAACAGTTTTAAAGTGTCTCTTTCTTTCCCTCTTATATTGCAGTCCTTCACTCACTTTGTTTTGTTCAGTGCGAGAATTGAGCTCGAGCTTGTCCTGACAGGAGTTTAAATCTGGGCTGAAATGGTGTCAGGGCCATTCTCATACACACATGCAAGTGCTCATTGGTTAGCCTGCCCTGGAACGATATTTAGTTTCCGCTTTGATCCAGGTGGACTGATCATATTGGGCTCTGAGACTGCTTATTTTTTGTGACCTCAGTTCTGACTTGAGAGGGAATGTTTGGTCAAACACTTTGTGTTTTGTCCAGTGGCGACCCGTCAGGGTCCTCTAGGCCCTCTCTGAGGTCCTAAGATATTCTAAAAAATTATATTTGAAAACATAAAAAAAAAAAAAATCCAAAAAAAGTAATCCTTTGAATCTGCCTGTTCAGTTTATGTTGGAATGTGAAGGGTTAAATGCCGTCTCTGCGAGTTCCTATGGCTGCATCTCAGGTCGATTAAATGGAATCCTTGCGTCCCTCACTTGCGTCGTTTCCCTGCGTTTAGTCCCTCCCACCAGGGAAGCATGGAGAGACGCAAGGAAACCACGAGAAGCAGGGAAATTAGTTTTAAGAGCAATGGGAAGTCCTTTCTTCCGGAGCGTCACGTGAAGCGACGTCCGTTTGTGATGACACCGCAAAGCTGATGTCTGACAGTAAATAGCGATCATGAAAATGTTTCCAATAAATGAATAAAATAATTTTTGACCACTTTGTTGTTCAGATATATCACATATTTGTAACTAAATGATACATTAATTTAAACAAAACACTGTATAAACTGAGGAGTGAGTCCCGTGAGCTTCATGTGTTTTCTTCACTCCGCTGGGAAACTGCTCTCATGTCAAGAAGCAACAGATCAGTGGATGCGCTGCATCGTCCAATCAGTGAGCGATACACAGTAAGGGGGCGGTGCGAGTATCTGAGGATTTCATCGGAGGATGGTCTGGTGGTTCCTCGGTTATCGCTCCTCCATTATCGCTCCTCGCTCCTCCGGCAGAAATAAGCGCCATGGGACGCTACTCAAGATGGCGCAGACAAATCAACTTCCGGTGATACCGAGGACCGAGGAAATGAAAATAGTCAACCTAAGACGCAGCCTATGAAGACGGGAGGGCTTGTTGGTCCCTCACAGAGGGCCAGCTATAGTGACTCAATGAGCTATAGTGACTCAATGAGAGAGTAATGTCAAATGACAGTACAATCGACCAATCATATCTTCCCTCTAAATGGGTGGGCTTTATTTTCGCGGACTTCATGACAAGTTCCTCCCGCTGTGAAGTTTATGCATGTGTGTGTTATAGAGGTGCAGTGACGCGTCCTAAAACCCGGAAGTAAGCTGCGCTCGGGTTCCCTCGACACAAAAGCAATGGGATTTCTCCAGGGGGTTTTGGAAAATAGCTGGAAATAAGGTCTGTGGAAAACGAACCTAGATAAATGCACGTTTTGTTCAGCCGGATGACATCCACCTGTCTACCCTACTTTTATAATTTTCTAATCATAAATCTAATCGGTGGATTTATGATCTATAGATTTATGATAAGCATATGTTTGTTCATGATGGCTCATGTCAGTGATAGTGATGACATCGTTGCGAAATTATTAACCGAGTCATTTTCAAGATTGAGTTACATTGATAAATTGGAGTGGCAAAGGATCTGCATGACCCCGCCATCAAGTCCTTCATCCAAAAGGACAGGAGGATGGACTTTGTGATTTGATCATCAAAGGTAGGCCTAAGTCATTTTCAATGTGGGCCGCCGTGCCGACTTAATTCATTTGTAATTGTTACTTGGCTGTGGGTGCCCTGTCATGATAGGTGTTTATATAAATTGTTTTGTGTTGTAGAGGGTCGCTGTCATTGATGCGTTTTGCACCCCGGGCCGCTGTTTTGATATTCCACTGAAGTATACGCTGAGACGTAATAGCTCTTCTTTTTTTCTTATTTTTTCGAGGGAAGGGGGGGGTCAGAGGGCCTAGGTATAAAAGTCACGGCTCGCCACTGTTTTTGTGTCATAGTGGCGGTTCAAATAGAATCGCTCCGTCAAAATTGAAATCCCCTATTAATGTATTGATTATAGGTCCGGATCCGGACCGCGGTCCGCCTGTTACTGAACTATGGTGTAGAATGACGGTCGGAGGGCGTAGCCACCTTATATACTGTGGGCCTGCGCGCGCATTCAAGTAGGCTCGCCCCGATTACGCTACGTTTACGTAACTCAGTAGGTGAATGCACGTACAGTATGATAGAGAGTAGTACCCATAGAGTCCAGTAGAGGGGAGCCTGTGCTTATATAACTAGGGTTACAATACGTAACCCCTCGTTTTGTGTTTTCCATTTTCATGTATCTTCAAGTTAGAGTAGATCATCCTCCCACGAAACGTTTTGCTCCAGATTGTTGCAATCTGGAAATATTTTAAATTGATTCATCATATTTGGAGCACACTTACTGTAAATGAATATGCACATCCAAGTGTCACATGAGTAGCTGTGTATGTGTGAAACAGCATCTGTGAACTGTAACCATGTAAAGATGAACACACTCACTTAAATGTGCATATCAAGTGAGGTAAGATATTTCATAATATGTGTGCAATTAGGCTCATGATTTAAAGTTAATGAGGCAAATAATAAAGGAAATAGTCAGTGTGCAAACTAAAATGTATGTAAGAACAAACTGTCATCCCACCAAAAAACAACCCCATAGGTAGTTTGTACAAGCAGTAAGTTACTGCTTGTACAAAGTAAAACAACAAATTACCTTTGTTGTTAGGCGGTGACCTCTAGTGGCCATAGTAATTAGGACACAAGCAAAGGTAAGCTAGGCCCTTGGTAAGGCCGTCAAAACCTTAAATGGAGTATGTGGCTGTAAATGGATGGGTCAATCAAACAAAGGAGGTGCCAGTTATGTATAAAAAAATAGACACCATGCCACGTACGTTACAAATGTACGTAGGCTAAGTAACTTGTATTCCGTAACAAAAGTTAAGTTGCTCTAATCCAATAAACGATTTTCCCAAACCTAACCAACATTTGTTGTCTAATTTGAACGGCAACATATCCCAACGTTAAGCATGATGTCACGTACGTAACACATTTATGTAGGCTGTAATAAACATACTTACCTTAACCAAAAAACGATCTTTTGTCAAACTAAACCACTCATTTTTGTTGCCTAAACACAACTAAACTGCAACATTTACCAACATTAACCACAAGTTTAAAGAGGCAATATGAATTATTTTTAAAAAGGCAGGTTGACTGACCCAGGTAGGGGCGCCAATTTATGAAAATAATGCTCCTGTGGGTCCAGTCAGAGGGAAGGAACAAATGAGGTATGTGGTCAAATGAGTTGGAACATCTGGTTCATTGGCAGTTTCTTTGCTCAAGATACATTATCATTATTTACTATATAGTTATTGACCTAGACTAGTGTTGTTGATTACAACTGTTATCCTGATTTGTTTCCACTCAGATCACCATCTTTCCAGCACTGATCTTTTGTCACGGTGAGTCCTGCTGTTTTAACAGGATCATAATCATTGCTTAATGCTCCTAATGTGCTGCTATTCCCATTACGTCTTAATGTTATCCTTTAGAGTGTGCTTTTACCCAGTAGTTCAAGAGGAAAGTCTCAGCCCTGCAGTCCCATCGATGCACATGACAACACCCCGGGAAGGTCTGCTTTTGTCAACACCTGCAGTGTATATTTTATGATCCTGTAAATCTTTACCTCTATCGGACAGATCGTAGGTGGTGGTTGGAGTGGTATACAAATATATATATGTGTGTGGGCATGAATGGCCCTAACAGGCCAGCAGCAACTTCACCACGCATTAGCTGTGATGGATCAGCCACACAGTTCCATATACCTTAAAACAGCAGGTGTAAGAAAACAGTCAACACGTGTATTCAAAACCAGGGGAGGGCTGTGTGATACTGTAGGCTTGATGTGATATGACAGGGGAATAATAATGAAACGCAGCTGCTGTCTTACCACTGACCTGGTTTGATACAGTACCACTGAGACAGAGAGGCAGTCAATCCTCCAACACAGCGGGGTGTCCATTGAAACGCGGTACATCTAATCCTATTTGTCAACAGCAAATGCACGCTCTGATTTTAGGGTCAGGGCGTTGAACAACATGTTCAAACACATCGAGTTGGCAGCCGTCGCCACTCTGGATGGCTTTTACAGAAGTGTGTGTGGGCCCAACACAGGTCAGCGCAGTTAGTGAATGATCCGCTTTGGACTGTCAGCATGAGTTACTGTAATAAAACATCACAAGCAAACATGCATACAAACATTTTCAGTCAACTTTCTTGTGAGTTTATCCCCTCTTTGCCGCAGAGACTTCAACATAAAAAGGTGTTCTCGCTGTGCATCTATACGCTCTTTGGTGCAGTACACATAAATAATAAACATTATCCGTTTTTGTTTGTCTTTGATACAGGAGCAGCCTCCTTCTGTCAAACTCCTTCCTCTTCTTCTATGCTGGCTTTGATGCACATTTAACGTGTTTTACCCCGACATTCAGTATGATAGATTATGCCACTTCCTACTTAGTGGATTCAACACTTATGTAACGGAGACCACTGGGTTTTGTTCCTAATGTGTCGGCATACTCATGGCTGATCACAATTGCAAAGAATCATGTTAACGCTCCTGGGATCTCTTTTAATGAGTAACACGCCCTAAAAACTGAATTTGAAACTGTCCTCGCTATGATCTTGCAGATTTGTGTGAATAAACAACCCTCTCTCATTGCAAAAATAAATGAGGTGCTAATCTGGCATAGATTTGCCCTTCACAGAGATAGATTAAAGCTTTGGATGTTTCTTTTTGTGCGCCTGTTTGCACTGTCCATGTTGATTGAAGAAAAACAAGCTTTCTCTTTTTTTGTATAGGTTTGCTTTTTTTCATATGTTATCTCTGGCTGAGGCTGTATACAGCTAGCACACAGATGACCTTCATGAATTTCCCAGCATTCAACTCGCTTGACTTTGATCTGTAAAGTAGAGCAATGGAGGGGCGGCAGTGGGTTAATTCTGGTCTAAATTACAAACTCAAATGAGGAGTGCCAAGTGAACAATGGCAAGGTGCAAGGACTACCCGCTCTGTTACCGTGACACAACAGTGCCACCTACTGGTGTGTGTGTGTGTGTGTGTGTGTGTGTGTGTGTGTGTGTGTGTGTGTGTGTGTGTGTGTGTGTGTGTGTGTGTGTGTGTGTGTGTGTGTGTGTGTGTGTGTGTGTGTGTGTGTGTGTGTGTGTGTGTGTGTGTATGTGTATGTGTGTGTGTGTGTGTGTGTGTGTGTGTCCTGATTAAAGCCAAATTACACCCTTTTTGAGAAGTTTGATGTTAAATCTATTTAAAATTCCTTTTTTTGTCTTATTGAACATTATTGTAACTGTGCTTTGGGTTGTGCATCTTTTAAACGTTTTTGTTTTTCAATGATTCATTTTGTATATAGTATATTGTTTTTTTTCAGTAAGTGATCTATAGCTGCTATGAATCAGTTCTTGTGCTTTCTTTTTGCTGGTTCAACAAGGTATGTGTCTCATTTTTGCTTATTCAAAACACATTTATAGTGTTTGGAGCAGATTCAAGAGTTGCTGTGAAATCACACGTTGTCCTTGAGGGAGGACTTTGAAATAATAACAGGAAAGAAATGAAAACCTCCCAATACTCATGGCGTTTTGTTGGTACTAAGTATTTTCTCTTTTTTCAAGTTGGCCAGTTGTTTCCTCTCCACTCGTGTCAAGGTGAATGGGTGCATTCTCTATATTGCTCTAGCAAGCCGTAAAAAGTCACTCCTGTTATTTTTCCTTAGATTCCTGATAAAATATAATTTAATCATCACAAATCAACTTTTGAGAATTAGTCCTTATTTTATTTTTATTTATTTCGGTCTACAACAGACGATACAAATGTTTGTGTCAGTAAATGTGTAGGGGAGAGCGGGGTAATGTGGGACACCGGGTAATGTGAGACACCCGCTGTAACTAGGCAAAGAAACAAATTTGCGGTCATGTGACCATAATGTTTTCAACCCCTTCCCACCCCCCACTTGTCATGAAGGAGAAGTTGGTGCTGGTTCTGTGGTAAGTATTTTTTTTCACAAAAATGTGTTTGTTGCATGTAAAAGTAAATTTTCTTACTGCGAACGTAATCAACTGTAGTATCAAAGCAAATTGATTCAGGTTGAAAAACTTATATCATACATGTTGATGAACTTCCAACATATAAAACCATGTGATTGATGCTAGTTAAAGATTAGCCTGAATTGCCTAGAGATGTTGTTTTTTCTAAAATGGTGGCTGTGGGGTAAAGTGAGACAGATGCTGTGGGGTAAAGTGAGACAGTGTCTCACTTTACCCCGACATGAAGCACAAGTTAAGTTTAGTCTTATATATATTTTAGTCTAATATTACAATACATATGTTTTAATTTTAATGTCATAAACATTGTAGAAAAGTCATCATGCCAAGACGATACATCAGGACGACATCTTGGGGCCAAACACCCCTCACAGAGATGGAGAGTGCAGCTGCAGAGGTCATGCAAGGAAAGAAGTCCTTAAGACAAGCAGGAAAGGAAAGAAATATCGACAAGACAACCCTCCAAAGATTCATTAAGAAAATAGAGAAAGGGAGAGTTAAATCAGTAGCCTGGGGTGCAGTAGCTGAGGCAAAAAGAATACTGACAGATGAGATGGAGGAGGAGCTTGCCCAACATTTAAAACAACTGGCTGACCAGTTCCATGGCCTTGCTCCAGTTAAGTGCCGTGAACTGGCATTTGAATATGCAGACAAAAACCATATCCCTGTCCCTGCCAATTGGATGGAGAAACAATGTGCAGGTAGGCTAGGGTGCGCAAGAGATCACATGATTCTGTAGGTCAACTTAGGCCAACTGATCTTGCCACAAAGCTTATCTTATAATAACGAATTGTCCACTCTTTAGGAGTAGAGTGGTTTGGCAGCTTTCTAGCCCGTCGCCATCTCTCTGTCCGAACTCCGGAGGCAACATCCCTGGGAAGGGCTACAGCCTTCAATAAGACTACAGTGGGGGAGTTCTTTACAAATCTGGCTGTAGTGATGGACAGGTGACAGAATTAATTCTTTAGTTGCAAATGTTTTATGGAGGCTTTACCTGTAAGATTTGGTTTTGATTCTGATAAGGTTCTTCCCTTGCCTCTCTTCTTTAACAGACACACATTTCCTCCACACATGATTTACAATGTGGATGAAACAGGCGTCTTTACAGTACAAAAGCCACGGCAGGTAAGCTACTAGAGAGCAGCAGACTGATACTGAGTGGCTTGTGATAATGACCAGCTAGCTATTGGCAGAATGCTGAAACTAATGCTATTAGTAATGTTGTGAGCCTGTGAACTAGAAAAAAATGAATGGACTGCAACAAAATAAAATGTACCTTTAGACCAATAGTAGCCTACTGATTGCACATGCCATTGATTCTAAACTTTCTACTTGATTCAGGTTGTGACAGAGAAAGGGAAAAAGCAAGTTGGTTCTATCACATCAGCTGAGAGAGGAGAACTGGTGACTGTGGTGTGTGCAGTGAATGCTGCTGGGAATGCCATACCTCCCATGTTTGTCTTCCCCAGAGTTAGGTTTAAGGACGACTTCATGATAGGAGCACCTCCAGGAGCCAAAGGTGCCTCCACCAGAACAGGATGGATGAACGAAGACACCTGGCCTGAGTTCCTCGATCACTTGATAAAGCACACTAAGTGCACTCCTGACCATCCCATGCTGCTAATCCTGGATAATCTGAGAGCTCACATCTCACTCAAGGCAGTGGAGAAAGCAAAGAGTAATGGTATTGTTCTGCTCACCCTCCCACCCCACACATCCCATCGCTTGCAGCCTCTTGACGTGACGGTGTATGGCCCGTTCAAGACCCTATACAGCCGAGCTCTTGATGGGTGGATGAGATCTAACCCTGGCAAAACAGTCTCCATCTATCAGATTGCAGGATTTGTGAACGAGGCCTTCTTGTCAGCAGTGACACACGCAATATCACCTCTGGCTTCAAGTCCACTGGGATCTTCCCATATAACAGAGATATTTTCCCTGAGGAGGCGTTTGCACCATCCATGGTGTCAGACCGGCCAAACCCTGAGCTGCGGCCTGCATCCACTGGTCCATCCACTTCAGATGATCCGGATGGTCCACGGCCTGCAGATGATCCACCCCCTGCAGATGAACCACCTGCTGCAGATGCTATTCCACTCGCTGATGCTATTCCATCCACTTTGCATGGTCCACATGGATGTGCCTCGCCAGCTGTCTCACGATCTGGATATGTGTCTCCTCAGGAAATCATACCACTTCCAAAATGTCCCCCCAGAGGACAAACAAAACGAAAGTGTGTGAAGACAGCCATCTTAACAGATACTCCAGAGAAGCAAATCATAGAACAGGCTTATGAAGAGAGACAAAAGAAACTGGCAGGGAAAAAGCAAAATAGCAAAGAAAAGGGAAAACCGAAAAAGAAGGCACCCAAGAAGAAAATCATAGATAGCAGCTCGGAGGAGAGTGATGACCCTGTCCCATTTGAGGATGATTTTGAGAGCTCTGAAGATGAGAGGAGTGACCCCGGAAACAAAGATCTGTCCGTGGGTGACTTCGTCCTCGTCAACTTTGCCACAAAACACCGAAGTATCCGTTATGTTGGCATGGTTGAGAAGGTTGAGGGGGACGAAATACTAACCCAATTCCTCAGAAAAACCCAGGGAAACAACAGAGAGTGGGAGAGACCCACGTTTGCTATGAAAGAAAAGGATGTGGCACATGTTCCTAAAGGTGATGTGGTGAAGAAGCTGCCTCAACCTAATAGGCCTGGAGGAACAACACGGAGAGAGCAACTCTTCACCTTTCCCTGTAACCTGCAGGGCTGGAATGTAGAGTAGGCCTTGTTTAAATATGCAGCTGATGTTCATATCATATCGTGTTCTAATCTAACTGGTTAAATGGTTAATTGAATGTTTATTAAAGCACTTTGAAATATATTATGTTGTATTTGACTTTGTTTGGAGTTACTTTGTTTAAAAAATGTGCTAAATTGACCAATCCCCATGATTATGTTGCGCATCCGACATTAGTTTTGGAATGTGTGGTTGTCAATCTATCTGTCAGGATTCTAACTGTTACAACATGTGTTGTTTTGGTAGTTTAAAAGTGGAAAAGGTAAGTGGTTCACTTTACCCCCTTGATTTCTCTAGTCTGTCTCAGTTCACCCCTTAGCTGGGGTAAAGTGAGACACAAGACCACTTTTTAAAAAACAATCATATTTTCACTGCCCTTTGTCCTGAAGACATTCTGATCATTTCCAGTGCTAGGAAACATCCTGAATTAATGGGAAATGTGTAAATTTTACTGATATATCATTTTAGCTCGCCTACAGGAGAGCAAATGTAAAAAATGTCTCACATTACCCCGCTCTCCCCTACTAACAGAGGCGGGGGTGTGTGTGGAAATAACGGGGACAGAGCTGGCTGCTGTCAGACGATCAGCTGTGCAGCCTCATCACAAACGGACGTCGCTTCACGTGACGCTCCGGAGGAAAGGACTTCCCATTGCTCTTAAAACTAATTTCCCTGCCTCTCGTGGTTTCCTTGCGTCCCTCCATGCTTCCCTGGTGGGAGGGACTAGTCACAGGGAAACGACGCAAGTGAGGGATGCAAAGAATCCATTTAAAGGAGACCTATCATGCTATATTTAAATGATATAGTGTATGACCATACCTATATAAGGTATATTTATACATTTCATTTTTCAAAATACCAAACAGATCATTTTTTAGCCATGCCTCGTTTCGCTCATTTTCGCTCTATTCCAAGCCTGTCTTTGAAAATTCTGAGCAGCAGCTGACCACGCCCCCATGCAGAAGAGGGGGGCATGAGCCGGCGAGAGTCACGTTACCATGTTTGCTGTGATTACGAGTGTGGAATAAACATGTCATCTCAGAGCAATGCATGTGTTCAAGCATATTATCAATTTGATCCAGAAACTGACCCTGAAGCAGCAGAGGTTTTGGTGGAGGTGCAAACATCTCGGTTGCAGCAGGACGTTTCTGAATGGTTAGTTGACAACTTACTTGTCAACCCTCACCATTTTCGCGGGAGACTCCGGATTTCATTGCCCTCTCCCGGTTTCCTCCCGGGGTCATATTTCTCCCGCATTTCTCACGATTTCTGACAAAATCCGATTTACACACGACTGTTTCCACTCGGACTTTAATACAGCTACACCATTGTTTGGTTTCCATGGTAACACGTCTCTTTAGTAGCGCGCGCAACTCAAAGTCTGAGAGGGTGAGGCAGATATTCACAGAAAACAGAACAAGAATCGACAACTACTCTACTCTCTGCTCACTCCTTTCCTGTAAAATACAGGTCCAGCCCACACATATGCTCCATCAAGGACGGTGCTACAGGCCCCCCCCCCCCCCCCCCCCAATTTTGCATTTTGAAATGCTCCCGATTTCTGAGGTCTAAAGGTTGGCAAGAATGGTTGACAAGCTGTTGTCCCTATTTATTTTACTCTGTTTGTTACAATGCTTGCTACTTATTCCGCTCATATTTTGGCTAATTAGCAAGAATGCAATGTGTACAGTTTGTAACTTAAGAGTTTGACCCAGCAATAAGTCTCTGAAGGGAGGGGAAAAGTTGTGTGGATAGAGGCAGAGTGCAGCGGCAGGCAGGCAGACAGCAGCAGGCTGCAATACACCCCCCCCCCCCCCCCCCCCCACAGCCAGAGGACAGGCTGCGTCACCTCACTTTGTAACCCAGGAAAGGAGCAGGAATCCTGGGCAAGTGAGTGTTAAAAGTGCATTAAACTGTTTTAATCCGACAGCCGCTGATGTGCACGGAAGTCTGTCCGTTTCGTTAACATTTGAATAGCCAAATGGACGGAAATCCGTCTTACAGTATATGCGAATGAGAGGTTTGGCAATGCACGTGGCCGTGGCTCATTTCCCTAATAGGTGGAGAGTTTACCAATAAGCGGAGCACCTTTTTGTGATGTAGAAAAGTGTTGAAATCTGGATCCGTTTTATTCAGATCCGTTGCAGCCCCTTTTTTAGAGATTTGGCTAAGGAGGAAAATAGAGAGGGTTGTGTTTTCTGACACTTGGTGAGTTCCCTGGAACACCGGGGACACATATTCATGTATAAAAGACGTACAAAGGTGCGTTTTGCATGATAGGTCCCCTTTAACCGAAGTGAGAAAGGCCCCATGTAACGGAGGCTGTGGCTCAGTGGGGTAGTGCGTTGATCCCTGGGCAAGACACTTCTCCCCAAATTGCTCCTGTGGGGACTGCCCAGAGTATTTAACATGTCACTTGTTAAAAGCGTCTAACAAGTGACATGTTATGTAATGTAATGTAAATGCAAAGCATCTATATAACACACTATAGGAAAGGGAAAACCCCCAAAAGCATAATAGGGCCTCTTAAGAATCTTTCTATGTACGTTAATCTAGGTGAAACGCTGAAGTGGGGTCGTATGAGGTACTTATTCAAAATCAAACAATTACAACTATCCCTTTAACTAACTGATAGGCCACTCTTCTTAGCTTGTGTGGCAAGTAGTTGCTGATGATTGTAAGTAAGTAATATTAATTATTCTTTAAGCTCCGGTTTATTTTCCTTAAAGAGCATCTTGCAGGTTTTTATTTTTTCTACATTTATGCTTAAACTTGCTTGAAAATTACAATTAAAAAAGTGAATGCAGGATTTGATATGTTTTACGAGACATAAGGGCAGGAATTCAGAGGGAAAGGAGCAATTTTGAGCTCTGCTCTTAAAAACTGCTTTTTTTTAAGGTCATACGTCAAACGCGTCATATTACATCACACAGGGGACACATCTCCGCTCTCTGACCGCGGGTATAGTAGAGTTGCGTTGAGTAGAGCGGTTGTATTTTAAGGAGCTGGTATTTTTCTGTAGTTTTACATTGTATTTCACCATTTCTAATCATGGTACAGTATTGTGTTTGTGCAGGTTGCACAAATACCAGCCTGTCAGGACATCGAGTCCACAGTAAAAAGGACCGGAGCTAGCGTTCGTTCCTGGGTGCGTTGTGCATCCACCTCCCTGCAGCACATACTCTCCACAGCTTTATCAGGAAACCGTATTACATCTCTCTCCCCCCCCCCTTCCCTGCTCTCTCTCTCTCCCCTCCGGTACACGGCACCATAAGACATTGAATTAGGTAACGCTGTGGTGGCTGTACTGCTCCAGCCGTCTCCTTTGTGTTTGTTTGTTTCCCCCTGTCTGTGTTGTGTGTGTGCGTGGTGGCTGTCACTCCTGGCTCCCGGCTCAACCTCCACTCACCTGCTGCAATCAGCTGTGCACCCTCCCCGACTACACACCTGCTTTCCATCAAGCCATTTACAACGACATATCAACGGAGGCTCCACAACCTTTCTCCGCCAGATCGTCAAGTATCAGCCGTATCTCCTCCGGTACACAGCACCGTAGTGTGGAGTTGCATTAGGTAACGCGAGATACGGCTGATACTGTACTTGCGCATTAGTTTCTGTTATGGATCAGTATCAACAATCCTGCCAGTAACGTTACTATGTTATCAATACTACTTTAGTTATAGCCTGATATATGATAGCTAACTTCACAATGTTGTGATGTGATTAGCTAACATTCTGTAGCTAACGCCGGTCACTCACCAAGATAGCTGCCCAGTTCTCCACTGGTTCTCCTCACACCACAGCTCAATTTCTCTCCGATGGCCGTTATTTCTTCTAATCCTTGGCTGCTCCTGGTCTCTTGGACGCCTAGCAGGCTCATAATTATAAGGTTGTGGTCCGTCATATGCATTCAAATATTCATGTTCAACTTCTTCTGTGTCGAAACTAGCATTGGGATCCATGTTTATTAATACGTTACACCAGCCGCTCTCCCCCTTGTGTGCGGAAGTGAACATTTCATTACAAAAACGACGCCAGATGTCACTGTAGTGTATATTTCTGTATATTTTTTTGAAAATCTAGTGTATTCATCATTTTCCTACACATTTATTCACAGGTGTCTTTAACCTGGAAGTTGCTCTTTAAGCGGAAAAATACTCATGAGGAAAACATCTGGCTCTTTAATACTTCTCTATGTTCTCCAGCTGGTCACTGTCTTTGTCTGTCACTGACTGGTGTCAGGCAGGTATACAAGGAAGGGTTTATCTGACGGTTTCTTTGTGCCAAAAATAGCTTCCTGTTGCTCCTGGTGTTCCTTGATATCTGACCCATAAAGTTCTTAATGTGAACCATCATTAATTAAAAGCAATTGCTTATTTAAAGCAGCATAAAAGTAAAGTTAGAGGGACATAAGATTGTTGCTATGAAGTCTATAAGCCTAAAACTAGCATATATATATATATGTATATATATATATATATATAAAAAAACACAAGTAAGATCACAGTATATGACAGCTCTGGTATGTGAAGGAACTGAGCTATTGAAGCAGAACCTGACATATCATGCATGTGTTGAACACCGGCAAATACAATGTGTACTGAACCTGAGAACACGGGGTCATCGTACCAGTAACTTATTTATATCTCCCTGCTCCTGTCTGTCTATCAGTCCCTCTGCAGGGAGATGTCGTTCCTCCTCCCGTCACATCTCGACAGAATGAGCCGTGTGAGAGCGGCAGACAAAAATAACCGGCGTTAGGACTCGCACATCCACAGCTTGACGGAGCATGTATTATAGATGCCCACTTCACAATGTGACACATCATGACATTATTTGCATGCGTACCACGTATTTGATCTTATTCAGGTAGGAATAATAAGCAAAGCGCAGAGATCTGAGAGCTTCTCACGAGTAGAAGAGGGAGAGTCGTAGACCTTGAGACTAATGAACACATCTTTGTGCGAAGGCTCGGAAATGATGCTGAGTTTTTGATGTTTCCCAGAGCGAGGGCATACTTCAGTGCTTACTCTACTTATACACAACTGCAAGGAAACACTTAATGCAAAAGCAATTTTTCAACACAATCCATCTGTTTACTTCATAGTAATGAACTCAGCCATTTTATATTGCAGCATTCCTGAGCATGCATCAAGGTTTTTGCTATGCGTAGTGTTCTAAAAGCTGTTTGCATGTCATATGCTAATTAGAATTAAAATGAGCAATAAATAAGGTTGGACTGCAAAGGAAGTTTTGTGTTTGATTGGTGCAAATCATCATCTTAAGAGATGCTTAAATCAAAAATCCGAACATATCTATGACTGAGGGGCAGTTGGTGCAAAATCAAAGTTTTGGACATGGAACAGCATTCTTTTACTGTTTTCTTATAAACTATAGACCACTGATTATTTAATAATGACAATAGATGTTAGTTGCAAGCTCTTATGGCCTTTGAGTGGTTCTTCGGGTATACACAATAGAAAATACAATATATTTAAATTATGATTAAATAATATCACCCTTCCCTTCAAATGCTACATGACTGATTCCATGACAAAATGTGGTCATAAAGTTATAAAGGAATTGTGTTTCAGAGATAATTAGACTTTTTGCATTACATTCATTTTGCCAAACAGTTCAGTTTTATGGGCCGATGGTGTAACCAGATGGCCATCAGCCTCACACGACTCCCCGCCCTTTGACCTGTCAATAGAGGAGTTACTGTTGGAGTGTTTACACAATCAGCACACATACACTTTGTCTCCCCTGTCAGCATCCATACAAAGTGACTTCTGCAAGGCAAGAGTAATAAGTGTGAATCAGAATGCTGAGTGGGCAGCTCTTTAGAAGTCGGTCAAGTCTGATGTACAATAAAGGTATTGCTGAGGAGGGGATGTTGAACCAGACACATCGTATACATGGTCGCTTTTGAGTTGGTTTTTTTAACACTATATTACAAAGTGGATATACTTTTTTTCAAGGGCAGGCTAGTTTTACATTTTATGATTTATTTATTCTACCATTCCGGTCAGATACTGCTTTCTGTCCATTTCTGTGCTGCATGAAGATAATTTATAAGACTCGCTTGAGTTTTTCAATCTATAATATTGGACAATAAGTTACATTTTCATGTTGTGACAATGCAACATTATTAGGAGGAGCATATTATTACCTTATAACAATAAGGTTATGTTATGTACAAACATGTATGTTTATTATTTGGCCCTGAAACCTGCTTATAGGTACATTTCTGCCAACAACTGGACTGTGGTAAGGTGTGAGATACACATATCTCTGAATACTGCGCCAAAGCATTATAAGGTGAAGTGTGCATCAAGTGCAATGTGTGTTGACATTTTTATGACGTGGGACACATTTGCCTAAAAATTGAAAGTGCTAAAAGACAGCGTTTTGGAGAATCTAATATATTCTATGGTCTCTGTACAGGAACTCAATGAGACTTTATCTCTCTTTGCCCCACAAATGTATTAGTCACTGAACACAGGTTACTATGGGCCGTAACCACACAAAACAAGGAAAGTCAGGTGCATTTACTCACAACTCCGCTAGCTCTCTCCAGTCGATACCCCAAGGAGCCTCCCTCCATCCGACTCCAAACCAATCAGAATGACACTCTCTCACTCAACTCACATCCAAAAGTCGCTAGAACTGTCTGTCAAAACAGTGACATGTCCACTGACATTATGTAGTACATCGAATTAAAAAAGGTGTTAGGAATCGTGGAAAAAGGTAGGACCCAAATGCAGACTACAAAAAGCTAAAGGTTATAAACAAAAGCGAGCTTTATTTAAAAGCTGACAAAACACAAACACATGGCATGAAAAACACAGGTAGCACAAACACACAAAAAACTGACCGTGACCAACAAGGAGGGAGACAGGAGAGACTAACAAGAAGCGTGAGGGAGGACAAACAAACAATGAACCGACAGGGGAACACAGGAAGAGACAAGACTAAATACAGGGAGGGGTAATCACTGTAATATTCTGTTCTATGGACATGTAAGTGTCTACATAAACAGATGAAGCGGACTACTTCTATTATTCCGAGTGTCCATCTTTATTTCCAGTGGCGCGTAACATGCACACATACATCACGTCATCCACGTGATCTCTGTAATCAAAGATCTTGTATTCACCAAGATGTTACAACTCCCTTCTTTAGAAAAGAACAGTATCGCTGCCATTACAAATTATAACCATATGTATTTAAAATAAATGTACGTCTTGAGGCACTATATCTACTAATTGTGATTACTCTATCACTGAGGGAATATTATAAGGCTGGTACATTAACATTTAGTACTTCTGCAGTTTAACTTATCTTGTTGAACAGTTGCCCAGAAATAATTATAATAGAGCATATAGTACTGCTTCTGAAACAAAACTGTTGAATTCAATTTCTAAACAAACAAAATTCACAGTGCATTGTCAGTGTTGCATAATACACAGATTCAATCAAAGTGCACTGTCAGTATTACATTTCTCTTTTCTTTTCTTTTTTTTCACAGGTTTAACACATCTCTTGGCTTCACTATGCGGCCTGATCTTGTGATCTTATTGTAAACAATGTGTGATTGCTCTCTGGGGCCTGTTTGTTTCTCAGTGTCCTGCTGCAAAGTCTCAGTGTCCACAGGCTCCAACTGCTCGTATGATGGATTCTCCTGATCTGTGTCACTCTCACACGTTTGTAGAAGGTGACGCCTGTTGCGCCGAAACATGTGACCTCCGTCCGTGCAGATGTTGTAGGATCTCTGGGTACCTACTGGCTCGACTACTGTTGCAGGTTTCCATGTCCCTGTTGGAAGCTGGAAGCGGATCGTAGCTCCCACTGGTAGTGCAGGCAGTGATCTGGCATTCCTGTCATAATATTGTTTTTGTCGTGTTTGGCACTGTTCTCTCCTGCTGTGAACGGTGCTGCGACAGGCAAGCTCTGGTTGAAGATGCTTTTCAGTGGTGGGAAGGATGGAGCGCAGACGCTTGCTCATGAGTAGCTGCGCTGGCGATTTCAAACCATCCACTGGTGTGTTTCTATACTCCAACAAGCTGAGGTACAGGTTAGTTCTCTGAGTGTGTGCTTTGTCCATGAGAGCTTTGGCAGTCTGAACTCTTTTTTCTGCTAGCCCGTTGCTCTGTGGATACAGAGGACTGCTTGTGACATGCTTGAAGTCCCATGCATGAGCAAAAGCTTTAAACTCTTGTGAACTGTAGCAAGGTCCATTATCGCTGACTAGTGTCTGTGGTATTCCAAATCGAGCGAACATGGCCTTCAGCTTTTGGATGACTACTGAGGAGGTGAGGCTGGTGATTTTTTCTACCTCAAAGTACCTACTATAATAGTCAACTACAACTACATAGTCAGTACCGTTTCCATGTGAACAGATCAGTGGCTATTACCTGCCAAGGTTGTTCTGGGATTGGGTATGACATCATAGGCTCTTTTGGGAGTGAGCTGCGTCGCTCAAGGCAGGTGCTGCAGGTCCCTACTAGTGTCTCTATCTGCTGACCCATCCTTGGCCAGAACGGTACATCTCTTGCACGTTGTTTGCACTTTTCCATGCCTAAGTGTCCTGTGTAAATGCGTGAAAGCATTTCAGCCCTGAGTGAGTGCGGCACGATGATTTTCTCTCCTTTCAGTAGGATGCCATCTGTCTCTGATATCTCATCCCTATGATTCCAATACTCTGAGACTGCAGGTGGACATTTTTTGTTTTTCTCGGGCCACCCTGCTTGGATCACCTGTCTCAGCGCTGTAGCGGCTCTGATCTCTGCCATTTTGCGGTCGCTTACCGGAGCGTTGCTGATCACAGTGTGTATTTGGTAGTCCATGCCCTCACTCATGGAGCGGTCGTAACACTCAAGTGGCTTTCTGGACAGAGTGTCTGCAACAGGGATTTGTTTTCCTGGTTTGTGCTCGATAGTGATGTCATATCTCTGTAGCTGCAGTATCATGCGTTGCAGACGCGGTGGTGCAGCTGCTAAGGGCTTACGCATGATTGACTCATGTGGCTTTTGATCTGACTCGACAATCACCTGTCGTCCGTACAGGTATTGGTGAAACCGCCTACATCCAAAGAGCACTGCATATAGCTCCTTTTCGATCTGAGCATAGTTCTCTTCAGTTTCAGTCAGTGTCTTTGATGCGGATGCGACTGGTTTCTCTTCCTGGAGCAGGACAGCTCCTAAGCCGTGTTTGGAAGCATTGACTTGTAACTTTTCATCCTTTGTGTGATCGAAGTAGGTGGCCGGGCTCCTGTGTTAGGATGTCTTTTATTCGTTGGAAGGCTGCATCATGATTTGAGTTCCACAGAAACTCCCTGTTTTCCTTTAATAGTTGCTGGAGTGGAGCTGTTGCCTCTGACATTCTCGGGGTGAACCTGGAAAGGTAAGTGACCATGCCCAGTATGGTCTCCAACTCTGCCTTGCTTTGTGGGTTAGGCATTTCTTTGATGGCCTTAATCTTGTTCGGGTCAGGGCGGATGCCTTCTCTTGTCAGCTTATGCCCAAAATAACTTACCTCAGGCACACATATTTTGCACTTGTACTTATTCAGCTTTATGCCTTTTTCTCTGGTTCTCTCCAGCATGGCATGCAGGCTGGCGTCGTGCTCCTCTTTGGTGCGGCCGTAGACTATGATGTCATCTACGATGGCGGCAACGCCTGGAAGCCCCTCATAGGCCTCATCCACTCTCCTCTGGAACTCATCCTGTGCAGATGATTCCAAAAGGCAGTCTCTTGAAACGGTACCTGCCGTAGATCGTGTTGAACGTAGTTAGCATAGATGAGTCGTGTATGAGCTTTATATTCCAGTATCCAGATCTGGCGTCTAGTACACTGAAATACTGTGCTCCAGCCAGTTTTGGTGTGACATCATCTAGAGTAGGGAGTGAATAGTGGGGTCTTTGGATAGCTTTGTTCAGGGCGCGGGGGTCTAGGCATATTCTCAGCCTATTTGTTTTGGGCTTTTCCAACACTAATAGTGCATTAACCCATTCAGTTGGCTCTGTGACTTTTTGGATAACGTCCAGTTTTTTCCATGTCGTCCAATTCATCCTTGAGCCGGTCACGCAGAGCATATGGGATGCGTCGAGGTGGACATACCACTGGTGGTACAGAGGGTTTGAGTTGGAAACTGCATTCTCCAGGAAACAGTCCGATGCCTTTATACACATCAACAAACTCTTCCATCATGGTTGTGTATGTTATTGGCTTTGCATCAACTACATGTATCATTTTGACTAGGTTTAAATCTAGACATGCTCTTAAGCCTAACAGAGGTGGAGCATTTGTATGGACTATGTCAAAACCTACCATGGCTGTTTTCTCACCGTGTTTACATGTCAGTCTACATGTTCCTTCTGCTTCTATCCTGTGCCCACCATAATCTGAGAGTTTGCTTGATGGGGGGCCTAGTATTACACTTCCATATATCTTGCGGAATGTGTCTGCTGGTATAATACTACTCTGAGCACCAGTGTCCATTTTAAATTTCAGTTTGTTCCTCGCTTTTCATATTTCTACTTCTGCATATGCCTGTTCTCTATCTGTGTTTTCATGCTCTTTTATGATAGCATCAATATAGAGTTCTTCTAGTGACTGTTCTGCACTGCTTGAGATGGTATGCAATTTTCTGGGATTATATCTCGTCTGTGGCTGCTGTGTTTGTGACCTACACACTTTAGCAAAGTGGTTGGGCTTCTTGCATTTGCTGCATTGGCGACCCTTTGCTGGACATTCCTCAGTGCGGCTATGCTCCCTCCCGCATGCTCCACATTCCTTGCTCCTCACGGCGCTGTTACGATCATTCCATGTCGTCTTGTGCCCACGGGATGCTTGGTCTGCTCTAAAAGGTTTTCTGCTAACCGCGTGAGCAGAGCGACTGTCGTGGCTAGCAGCGGGGGATAGCATTGTCTTTAGCTGCTGCTGTGATAGCTCATGTGAACGTGCAATGTCAATGGCTTTCTCTAGCGTCAAGTCTGGACCGTGACATAGCAGTTTTTCGCACACTCTTTGTGAGTTTGTACCACAGACAATCCTGTCTCTAATCATTTCCTCACTGTTTGGGTAGTTGCAGTCTTTACTTAGCAATTTTAGCTCCGTTACAAACTGGTCAAAACTCTCACTGTCTCCTTGGATTTTTTCATGAAATTTATAGCGCGCAAATATGGGATTTGCTTTCGGAGTTACATAAGCTTCAAAACCGTCATAGTACGTTTTTAGTACCTTACTTTGGTCTTCTGTGAGAGTCCATGTGTAAAAAACATCTCTGCCTTTTTCCCCAATCCAAAGGAGTAGATAGCTACATTTGTCCTCCTCGTCTTTAGCATGTAGCGGGTCTGAAACACATGCTGCCGAAACTTTCTCCATGCGTCCGGCAGATTAGACGAGTCCCAGTCCATTCGTGGTGTTGGAACGCCTGTGTTCTCCATCTCTGTAATCAAAGATCTTGTATTCACCAAGATGTTACAATCACGAGACAAGAAACAGCCGGGCAGGGGAGGCAGAAACACAAGGGCAACAGCTGAACCCAATAGACAATCAGACACACCAGGGAAACTAACAACAGGATAACAAGACACAGGTGGGAACAAAACAGCAAAATAACACCCAAAACAAGACTAAACTAAAAACGTGACATGACGGCCCATTCCCAAACTGCCCCCTACACCCTACCCCTACACCCTACCCCTCCGTTTGCGCGTTAACGCGGAGGGTCCGCGATATTGAGGGCTGTTCCAAACCAACGAGTGTGGAGCGGTGTGGAGGGGGAGTGGGCTATCAAGCCTTCAAACAGCGAGTCTGCATCGGTGCTGACTTGAGACCGGTCTCTACCTGACCGGAGTCACGCTGTGTGTGTCCGTCAGGAAACACGCTGTTTACAAGTAGTTACAGCAAACATCCACTGATAAACTGCAATGTTAACAACCTCATGATAACCTCATATGTTTTTAACTTAGGATAATACCTGTGTTTAGTCTAGAACAAGGTAAATGTGTGTATTTTATTATAAAGTTGTGTATATTTACAGACTGTTGCAAAAAATAAGAAGCTTATAAACATCAGGTTTAAAACGAAAAGAGCTTTACAAAAAAATAACACAATGAAATATGTTTGGAGTTTTATTTGAGTTATTAATTTACATTTGTTGTCAAAGAGATGCTGATTTGAAACAGTTGTTACATACAGTTACGGCATTTCCTGTTTCTGCCGGAGAGAGGGGAGGCCTTCCCAAAGCTTGCTACTGTATTTACTCCCTCCACCTGACAGGAGGGAGCCTCGTTGAGCTGCGAGTGTGGCTCCAGACGGAGTTCACTCCGTCATGGAGGGGTAGGGTCGAGGGAGTGGTTTGGGATTGGGCCGACATTAGGATTGTGACAAAAGTCCTGTAAACTCCTAACAATAAAACACATGAAATCAGCCCAACATCAACATTTCAACCAGTCCAATAATATTGATGTTCAATGATATCTTCCGATAATCTCAGAAACCCTTGATACTGAAATGTGACCAATGTTGTGAAATTAACTTAATACAATGCCAAAGGTTGAGTCATTGTGAGTTAAGCCTGGGACTTTCTAAACGTTAACAACTTCTGCCAACAAAATGTTGGGTTGTTAGAAATATGCAGTAGTGTTAATTAACCTGCTTGACATAAAAGCAAATCTTTACACAATATAATGTAGCTTCTAGCCTCAGAATCAGAGTCAGAATCAGTTTTATTACCAAGTAGGTTTACACATAGGGCCTACGAGGAATTTCCTTTGGTAAACGGAAAAAAGAATACGTAGCAAACCAGTAGTCTGTATTATTGAAAATGTTATTCGCCACCAGTCAACATGAATTAGCTTGATAGTAATAGTATATATATACTATATAATAGTGGATATTTGAAAGATTCACAACAGCTTCTTATGACTGCTTAATATTTTGCTTCATGATTAACCATTCCGCACAACAACACCCATGCTGGCTAAATGTGTTAGCAGATGCTTTAAGTGCAATACATGCACCCCTTTTATAATTGAATGCGCCATATAGAACAGCTGGAGATAATATACAATGATGTATTTGGAGCTTTTGACCCTACAAATATATTAGCAGACTAATATTTAATTATATTCTGTTCCAATCTTATCGACTTTTAGCAGAGCCTGGTGGGAAATGTGTGGTAAAACCATGAGGACGCAGGCTGTGTAAATTAAGACTATAGAAGCTAGAAAAAGGTTTTTCAATAGCCAATCAAATTTTGTATTAATATATTGTTAATGTCATGAACAGGTTCTTATATCCACTTGAATTGTGGTGGGGTCTGCCTTGTGTGTGGGGAGATGGAAGAAGAGGATCACCCTCTGTCCTTTTGGGAGAGGGTGAAAGATATAAAAGTGTCAATGTGGATACCTATGAAATTGACATAAAACATCTAAAACATTCATATTTCAATGAATAGCGTCCCCTTTGATGCAGTTTGGCAGACACGTCATCATTATAAACAGCTGATCCAGAGTTAGCTGACACTTCCATTAAACATTTACAAGGACCGGCCTCTTTCTTTCACTGCGACAAGAGATTTCTGGCAAGGTTATGTCTACAATGTCTACTCAGTGAACTCAACACAGGTAAAGAACCGCTCAGGAGGGTCTAAAAATGCTCGTTGCATTAAATGTTTATTACATAGAGCACAGGACACAACAGAAATCAGTGACCTTTCAGGGAGAAATAGAGAGACTCATCATCATCTGAGACTCATGTCATCAGAAAGGGAATGAAAAAAAAAAGCAATCTGTTCCCCTTCTCAATAAAACAGTATTGATTGATGGTAAGGATTTTTTTGTTTGGATCCATGAACTCAAGATTTCAAATTAAGAGATTGACCGTTGTTGACAACAAGTCTTTATTTCACTTCAACATGTTAAAACAGAAATAGTACAATAACACAATGGCTCATTGTTTCAGCAGATGCTTCAAGCGATATGTCTACTGATGCTTTTATTACCTGTATCATATTTAACAGTCCAATGGAAACAATATATAATGATGTATTTCAACATTTATACACCTAGCCAGGTTCAAAAAACAGATGGTAATAAATGTGTCCCACTGATAGACTGCAAACAGATTAATAGGCTGACATGTCTTTCATTGATGATACATCTGTTGTCTTATTCATCAAACTATCTTGCATTCATCATCCCCCAATGCTCTAATGGAATTTCTACAGGGCTTTCAGACTCTGAGGTAACATTGTCCTGTAGCTACTAGAACCTACTACACAGTGTAACAAAATCATTTCCCAAGCATCTTTACATGGCTGTGGGGTCGTTGATCTTGCCCATGAAGAGAATGCTCTTGGTCGAGTGCTCCAGGATAAAGGCCAGGAAGGGTCTGTCGAGACGAAGGACTTCTGGCATGCTCATGGGCATGATTTCAATGGTGGTGGCAGCTGCTGCCTCTGTTCCTGTTTCATCCACGCTCAGCACAGCCTGGTGGGACACCTGTGGAAGAGCCAACAGAAGTTAATGTCGAGCACATGCAGGTTTTGAATATCTGTAGAGAGCAAAGGTTCTTTGCAGAATAGTACCTTGTCAACAGAAATGTGAAGGCATGTTTGCCAATCATACCTTTGATACTTTGAGCTTGACCTCGGTAGACATGCCAGAGAAATCGGCGGTTTGTCCAAAAGCGTTGGTTATTCCCATTGCTTTCAGTGTACTGTCCAGGGAGGCTTCAGTGGAGATGGAGAACTTTGGCATATACAGATCTACAGAACTGAGGAATACAGAAATGCAGCAGTGTCACAATCACTGGATTATAGAGTTCACTTAAAGTGGACCTATCATGCTATATTTGAATATAGTGTAGGACCATACCTATATAACGGCATATTTATACTTTTATTTTTCAAAATACCAAACAGATCACGCATTTTAGCCATTCCTCATTTTGCTCAATTTAACACTGTCTTTGCATGGGCTGATTCTGAGAGAACAGCACCATCTACAGGCCTGGCATATGTACTACAGCGTATCCAGCGCTTTCGAACGGCAATGTCCGTGGCTGTCTCCTCCTGATTGGTGGAGTTGGCCCAATAGCCGTAGCGCCACTTCTGTGGCGTCATAGAAGTGTTCAAATCTGGATCAGTCTGTATCAGATCCGTTGCAGCGCCTTTTTAAGAGATTTGGGTATGGAGAAAAATAGAGAGGGTTGTGTTTTCTGAGACTTGGTGAGTTCCCTGGAACACAGGGGACACATATTCATGTATGAAAGACATACAAAAGTGCATTTTGCATGATAGGTCACCTTTAAAGCATGTTTACTTAACCTGAGCCATAAAAGATAAGGAATCTCAAATCAAATACTCCTGTTCAGAGTAAAGCCTAACACACATCAAGAGTTTCCTAGAATCCTACAAAAAAGGACCTCACTACCACTGTATATACTACAACCGTAGAAGTTGAAAACACAATAAAATACCCCTCTTACCTCCTGAAGAGTGAGTCATGCCAATGCTT
The DNA here is from genome assembly GCF_949606895.1 of Notothenia rossii. Lineage (NCBI taxonomy): Eukaryota > Metazoa > Chordata > Actinopteri > Perciformes > Nototheniidae > Notothenia > Notothenia rossii. The sequence goes on along the minus strand of NC_136906.1, from coordinate 57,259,559 downwards.
GATGTGGTCTTTATTGATGTAGCCCTCCACCTCCGTCATCTTGCCTTCATCAGGCAGAACGATCATCATGGAGGTGTTGCCTTTGTAGGGCAGCAGAATGACGGTGGTGTGGTTGTCGGCGTCGTGATAGAAGTCGAAACGACCTGTTCTCATCATCATATCCACCTGAACCTTTGTGTTTTCGTCCACGTTGAAGTCTGCCTTTTGTGTATGGTTACCATCGAAGGGTTTCACCCACTGTCCTGTACGAGGAGCATAAAAGTAATGCATTGTAGTTGTGTTGCAATATATGCCATGATTTTGATATCTTTCAGACTGGTTTACATAATTTTTCGTGGTATGTTTGAGCTCCTTAAACTACACAAGGAGCCTGAACTGATATGAAAGCTTTGTCTCTACAAAGTCTCTACTGGCTATCTGCATGCTCTCTTTCAGATTATATCGGAATGTGTCCTACCTTTGAAGTAGACATAGTTGATCAGCACCATGGCCATCTCGGTGTCCAGGTCCTTCACCATATCTTTGATCTTATTGTTGGTTTTAGTGGCAATGAATCTGTTGATCACAGCTGCAGCCTCAGCAGGTTTGGTAAAGTCGACGTTGAAGATCTCACCGGAGTAGTAGTGCTTGATATCCTTCAGGAACTTCTCCAGAGGATTGAAGCCAGTGCGCACGGCAACGCCGTTACCCACATCCATTTTCTGATCCGCCTGACTGTGTCCCATCATGTGGAAAAGATGCTCGTACGCCTTGTTGACCTGTTCCTGGGTGTGAGCACTGTAGCCTAAGCTGGAGAACAGCTGGCTGTGGGTTTCCCCAGCAGCCCCTGTGGACAACATGGAGAGGGCGGCGGAGATGCCCAGGGGCGAGAAGAAGATGTTCTTTCCAGCTGCAGCGTTGGCATTCAGGCTTTTGTAAAGGGCAAAGGCAAAGTCAGAATTGGGAGCGGACAGCTTGTGGCAGATAAGCTCTCCATCGTGGCTGTGAGAGGCATCAGTGTCGTGGTGGTGGTGGCCTTCGTGGTGGTGGTCTGCCCAGGCTGCAGCCAGCAGCAGTGCTGAGAGTGCACAACTAGCAAAGATCCCACGCATATTTACAGCCTGTCCAGAGAAAATCAGAGGTGGTTAGTTGGGCCCGATAAGATTTAGCCTCTGAACAGCTCTTCACACTAACCTTTTTTTTACCAATTGTTATGACCTGGCTCAAAAGGCCACAACAAAGAGGAGACACACCATGTCAACAGTTAGCAAAATATGTTGATTTACACAAACAACTCAAATCAACCAAATTAATTAAGTGCAAAGTAAGTAAAGTATCAGGTGTGGACGTCAGTGGTATCAGTAGTGTAAATGCAGGGTGAGGGTTGCATGGATATGTATGTGTGAGGGTGTTGAGGTGCACAAAGTGAAGCAACTGAAATAACTGATAGCATACTCAACAGAACAGGGTGCCGTCAGGAAAAAGCAGAGAGAAAACAGAGAGAAGCAGAGAGGCTTTAAATAGCTGCAGGGCACCAGACCCAGGTGCCCTGGGTTACAATCAAGGCGGCTGGATGCAGCACAGCCACACCCTCTCAAGATGAACCCACAGGGGCATCACACCAATGAATATAAGTCCAACACATCTAAAGTTTCAAGTTAAACAACAAACAGTTTGCATATTTCACAACAGTGTTACGCTTACCTTCAATGTCCTCTTTGGTGCAGAAGCCGGAAACTTCCCCATTTATAAAGTAGCTCATGTAGTCAACTGACAGTTGGGTCAAACATTAACCAGGGCCAACCCCTATTCTCTGTCCTGTGCTAAGAGATATCTGGCTATCTGACTATCTACACTGATGCAACACAACTCACTCAGCACAACATGGGTAATGAACCACTGGTGAGATAACAGGCTATTTGCAAAAATGGGTGTTATAAATGTACTTCTTCGCATCAAATACCTTCATGTTAGCATTAATCATGACATACTTCAAAAAATTAAATCAGAAGGGATTTCAGAATTAAAATAAGTCGTTTGTAAGATCGGTTTTATTTATGAAATAGCTAAAACTGACGCTCTTAAGCATGTGGCCATTGGTCAATATTTCTGTAAACTTTATGTGGCTTAGTGCCAACCCACAAAACAACACAATAACTTAATCACATCATTGTTCATGTCTGACTTGCACAAATACTTATAATCAAATATTTAGACAAGGGAGGTCCCATTCGTGTTTGTTTCAACCATTGATTACTAAAAAATGAAACTTCCTTACAACTGAACTCTATCCCGAATACCAGTTTTGAGGGAAACATGTATTCTACTTGGCTACAGTTGTGGCATGATACACCTGGTTATTATCCTGTTAAACCCCATCCCTGTTTTTCAGGTCTCAGGCTCGAAAATGACATTTCCAGAACAAATGACCATACATCTAACTACACTTCTAAAAGGAGAGAATTCATAATATTTTTTCTCAAAGTAATGATAAACCTGTGAGTTGGATGTAGAAAAGTCAGAATCAATATGGATGTTTTCTATTTTAAAGAAAATTCAGATTGAACATAGTAAAAAACTGTAAATTATAGTGTCCGTCCCAAGATTATTTTTTACTTATAGTGAAAACCACCCTTGAATGATGGGATGGTAGACTAAAAGCTTTAGGAATCCAAAGTACAACATTATAATAAGTACCCTGTATCAAGATTGATGCCAAACAAGTGACATTTGACCTTTTTAGAGAGGTTTAGCCCAAAAAACTCCAACTCTGGGGTGATTTGGGTGGAAATGGGCGTTTTGCCGTTTCTCTGGAACCCATTGGTCGATTTTGATGATTGACATATATTTTTAACCGTTAGAGCCAATAGAATTGAAGGGGGATTTCCACATACACACCAACGTTACCATTGTGAAGTGGGGGCTATGCGCATGCAGTTTGCCTGAAGCGAAACCTGTCTCCCGCTCTGAAATCTGAAAACTTAAAAGTAGGTTTATTGCTGATGGATTATCAGAAATCATTTCAAAGTGACACAGATTTGGGTTGGATTAACCTATGGATTAACCTTCAGCAGCGTTTTTATCGTTTTAATGCCATTGAAGACAACTTTTGATCAGACAACGACGAAGGTAAGACATAATGCCGTGTTCGCTACCTAGCACCATGTCCTGTGATGTCTGTTTTTGTTTATAAAGCCACAAGTTCTTATCATGGAGTGATGATCTAGATACCTATCGATTCTGTGTACTCTCACGATAATAATCGATGGGTTGGATTTCCAGTTACGATAAGTAATAAGGGTGTTATACCGTGTTTTCTGTGCAACCACTGTTAGCATTTTTTTGCTTGTGGCTAATTCAGAGGCTCAGCGTTAGCTTTGTGGGTTTTTTTGCAACAACAAAAAAAAAAAAGGTCAGTTAGCTGAGTTTCTTCCCGTTACATTGATATGAAACATTCATAGTTTATTCAATATTAAGAAGCCGTCTGACGCTGTTTCCTGCAGATGATGCATTTTTCCCCCTGGTGGTGGGGGGATGGGGTTCAACAGGTTAAGGAACATTGTAACAAAACAAAAATGCAAAATAACTACTTTGTTAGGTTTATTAAATCATCATGGTCTGGCTTTAAAAAAAATTACAGAGGACACAAACACCATTTTTGTTTTCCGGTACAACATATGTTGCCATAAAAAAGTGAATGACAATGCAGTTTAGTTTTACGGGAATATTGTTTTTAGGGGACCAGGCTGGGATTTTTTGCCTCAATACTGATTCGACTCCCTTAATATGTACCATGCTAAGCCTAGTGTTTTCTACAACACAAGTATATTTTTGAGATTAACAATCAATTATAATCATCATTCCTTAAGTTTTTTGATTTTGATTTTATCTTGCATCACAAAGTAAGACATCTATGCATTTACATATCACATTGTCAAAAATGATGTTTGAGGAAAAAAATGAAAGTGCTTAAAGAAAGCGTTTTGTAGAATCTAATATACAGTATTCTAGGGTCTCGGTACAGGAACTCAATGAGACTTTATCTCTCTTTGCCCCACAAATGTATTAGTCACTGAACACAGGTTACTATGGGCCATAACCACACAAAACAAGGAAACTCAGGTGCATTTACTCTAAGACACGCAACATTATGTAGTACATCGAATTTAAAAGGCCTGTAAACTACTAACAATAAAACACATGAAATCAGCCCAACATCAACATTTCAACCATTCCAATAATATTGATGTTCAATAATATATTCTGATAATCTCAGAAACCCTTGATACTGAAATGTGACCAATGTTGTGAAATTAACTTAATACAATGCCAAAGGTTGAGCCATTGTGAGTTAAGCCTGGGACTTTCTTCCCTAAACGTTAACAACTTCTGCCAACAAAATGTTGGGTGTTAGAAATATGCAATAGTGTTAATTAACCTGCTTGACATAAAAGCAAATCTTTACACACTATAATGTAGCTTCTAGCCTCAGAATCAGAGTCAGAATCAGTTTTATTACCAAGTAGGTTTACACATAGGGCCTACGAGGAATTTCCTTTGGTATATGTGGTGCATATAAAGGCACAGAAAAAAGAATATGTAGCAAACCAGTAGTCTGTATTATTGAAAATGTTATTCACCACCAGTCAATATGAATTAGCTTGATAGTAATAATAATGGACATTTGAAAGATTTACAACAGCTTCTTATGACTGCTTAATATTTTGCTTCATGATTAACCATTCCGCACAACAACACCCATGCTGGCTAAATGTGTTAGCAGATGCTTTAAGTGCAATACATGCACCCATTTTACAATTGAATGCGCCATATAGAACAGCTGGAGATAATATACAATGATGTATTTGGAGCTTTAGACCCTAAAAATATATTAGCAGACTAATATTTAATTATATTCTGTTCCAATCTTATCGACTTTTAGCAGAGCCTTGTGGGAAATGTGTGGTAAAACCATGAGGACGCAGGCTGTGTAAATTAAGACTAGAAGCTAGAAAAAGGTTTTTCAATCGCCAATCAAATTTTTTATTAATATATTGTTAATAATGTCATGAACAGGTCATTACTTGACATTTGTAGTGAATCACGTTCGTTTTCATATCCACTTGAATTGTGGTGGGGTCTGCCTTGTGTGTGGGGAGATGGAAGAAGAGGATCACCCTCTGTCCTTTTGGGAGAGGGTGAAAGATATAAAAGTGTCAATGTGGATACCTATGAAATTGACATAAAAAATTATCTAAAACATTCATATTTCAATGAATAGCGTCCCCTTTGATGCAGTTTGGCAGACACGTCATCATTATAAACAGCTGATCCAGAGTTAGCTGACACTTCCATTAAACATTTACAAGGACCGGCCTCTTTCTTTCACTGCGACAAGAGATTTCTGGCAAGGTTATGTCTTCAATGTCTACTCAGTGAACTCAACACAGGTAAAGAACCGCTCAGGAGGGTCTAAAAATGCTCGTTGCATTAAATGTTTATTACATAGAGCACAGGACACAACAGAAATGAGTGACCTTTCAGGGAGAAATAGAGAGACTCATCATCATCTGAGACTCATGTCATCAGAAAGGGAATGAAAAAAGCAATCTGTTCCCTTTCTCAATAAAACAGTATTGATTGATAGAAATGATTTTTTTGTTTGGATCCATGAACTCAAGATTTCAAATTAAGAGATTGACCGTTGTTGACAACAAGTCTTTATTTCACTTCAACATGTTAAAACAGAAATAGCACAATAACACAATGGCTCATTGTTTCAGCAGATGCTTCAAGCGATATGTCTACTGATGCTTTTATTACCTGTATCATATTTAACAGTCCAATGGAAACAATATATAATGATGTATTTCAACATTTATACACCTAGCCAGGTTCAAAAAACAGATGGTAATAAATGTGTCCCACTGATAGACTGCAAACAGATTAATAGGCTGACATGTCTTTCATTGATGATACATCTGTTGTCTTATTCATCAAACTATCTTGCATTCATCATCCCCCAATGCTCTAATGGAATTTCTACAGGGCTTTCAGACTCTGAGGTAACATTGTCCTGTAGCTACTAGAACCTACTACACAGTGTAACAAAATAATTTCCCAAGCATCTTTACATGGCTGTGGGGTCGTTGATCTTGCCCATGAAGAGAATGCTCTTGGTCGAGTGCTCCAGGATAAAGGCCAGGAAGGGTCTGTCGAGACGAAGGACTTCTGGCATGCTCATGGGCATGATTTCAATGGTGGTGGCAGCTGCTGCCTCTGTTCCTGTTTCATCCACGCTCAGCACAGCCTGGTGGGACACCTGTGGAAGAGCCAACAGAAGTTAATGTCGAGCACATGCAGGTTTTGAATATCTGTAGAGAGCAAAGGTTCTTTGCAGAATAGTACCTTGTCAACAGACATGTGAAGGCATGTTTGCCAATCATACCTTTGATACTTTGAGCTTGACCTCGGTAGACATGCCAGAGAAATCGGCGGTTTGTCCAAAAGCGTTGGTTATTCCCATTGCTTTCAGTGTACTGTCCAGGGAGGCTTCAGTGGAGATGGAGAACTTTGGCATATACAGATCTACAGAACTGAGGAATACAGAAATGCAGCAGTGTCACAATCACTGGATTATAGAGTTCACTTAAAGCATGTTTGCTTAACCTGAGCCATAAAAGATAAGGAATCTCAAATCAAATACTCCTGTTCAGAGTAAAGCCTAACACACATCAAGAGTTTCCTATAATCGTACAAAAGGACCTCACTACCACTACAACCGTAGAAGTTGAAAATACAATAAAATACCCCTCTTACCTCCTGAAGAGTGAGTCATGCCAATGCTTGATGTGGTCTTTGTTGATGTAGCCCTCCACCTCCGTCATCTTGCCTTCATCAGGCAGAACGATCATCATGGAGGTGTTGCCTTTGTAGGGCAGCAGAATGACGGTGGTGTGGTTGTCGGCGTCGTGATAGAAGTCGAAACGACCTGTTCTCATCATCATATCCACCTGAACCATTGTGTTTTCGTCCACGTTGAAGTCTGCCTTTTGTGTATGGTTACCATCGAAGGGTTTCACCCACTGTCCTGTACGAGGAGCATAAAAGTAATGCATTGTAGTTGTGTTGCAATATATGCCATGATTTTGATATCTTTCAGACTGGTTTACATAATTTTTCGTGGCATGTTTGAGCTCCTTAAACTACACACGGAGCCTGAACTGATATGAAAGCTTTGTCTCTACAAAGTCTCTACTGGCTATCTGCATGCTCTCTTTCAGATTATATCGGAATGTGTCCTACCTTTGAAGTAGACATAGTTGATCAGCACCATGGCCATCTCGGTGTCCAGGTCCTTCACCATATCTTTGATCTTATTGTTGGTTTTAGTGGCAATGAATCTGTTGATCTCAGCTGCAGCCTCAGCAGGTTTGGTAAAGTCGACGTTGAAGATCTCACCGGAGTAGTAGTGCTTGATATCATTCAGGAACTTCTCCAGAGGATTGAAGCCAGTGCGCACGGCAACGCCGTTACCCACATCCATTTTCTGATCCGCCTGACTGTGTCCCATCATGTGGAAAAGATGCTCGTACGCCTTGTTGACCTGTTCCTGGGTGTGAACACTGTAGCCTAAGCTGGAGAACAGCTGGCTGTGGGTTTCCCCAGCAGCCCCTGTGGACAACATGGAGAGGGCGGCGGAGATGCCCAGGGGCGAGAAGAAGATGTTCTTTCCAGCAGCAGCGTTGGCATTCAGGCTTTTGTAAAGGGCAAAGGCAAAGTCAGCATTGGGAGCGGACAGCTTGTGGCAGCTAAGCTCTCCATCGTGGCTGTGAGAGGCATCAGTGTCGTGGTGGTGGTGGCCTTCGTGGTGGTGGTCTGCCCAGGCTGCAGCCAGCAGCAGTGCTGAGAGTGCACAACTAGCAAAGATCCCACGCATATTTATAGCCTGTCCAGGGAAAATCAGAGGTGGTTAGTTTGGCTCGATAAGATTTAGCCTCTGAACAGCTATTCACACTAACCTTTTTTATTTACAAATGAATATAAGTCCAACACATCTAAAGCTTTAAGTTAAACAACAAACAGTTTGCATATTTCACAACAGTGTTACGCTTGCCTTCAATGTCCTCTTCGCTGCAGAAGGTTTGCTGGAAACTTCCCCATTTATACAGTAGCTCAGGTAGTCAACAGTTGGGTCAAACATTAACCAGGGCCAACCCCTATTCTCTGTCCTGTGCTAAGAGATATCTGGCAATCTGACTATCTACACCAGGCATGGGCAAACTAAGGCCCGCGGGACATACATTTATAGTTGGGCATTTTAATCCGGCTGCCGAATATTGGTAAAAAGATTTTCCTGCAATACCCGGCATTTCAGTTGATCCCACTAGATGGCGCACTCTAGACACAACCGGCAAGATCTAAGAACCAAATACGTCACGCTTACATTGGAGGGGGTCGAGATTAACCTGAGCGCGAACTAGTTCATGGCGAAAACAACTAATACAAGTTGTAACAAGCAGTAGCGCTGAGCAAAGTGACTAGAACGCGACCACACACTTATATAAAGTCAGGCAACACTAACCAGGCTTAGTGTGATTATGTTTATTGACCTTACTTTAATGACCATCTGTTCACTGTTATTGACCATTGTGAAGAGGCAGACGTTTTCCTGTTGTTTTTTATTATTGCAGCTATCGGATGGAATCAATATATGGGCTACATGTGGCCAGCACAAGTAAAATCATAACGAAAACTACACCTGTAAAATGTGCCTGTAGAAAACGTCTTGTGCCACAATATGATAGCAACAAGTAGTCAAGATAGTCTGATTAGCTTCGGTTGCTATGCTAACATCACCTGTAGAATGCCAGAGAAACTTTCATAACAGCCTTGTGATGCCAAACAGCGTCAATTCAGACTGAAACACATTCACTTATGGGGATGGGGTATATTTATCAGCTGCTTGTGTGACAGTCGGACAGTGAATACTTTACAGCGGCCGCTGCCACGAGTTAACAGTCTAAACTCCGGTGGACGAGCAGCGATGCAGCGGGTGGCAATGCTGCTGAACCACATTAATAAACAATGAACCACAGCACTCTGGAGAAAGGTATAAGGTTGGAGAAGTAGTTATTTAATTTAATCTGGCTTCGTACGATTAAAAACTACCCGACGCAGTCCTCTATTGATTTGTTGTGAGCTGTGTTTCGGAGAAAATCAGCGACGTAAAACGCTGTGTGGGTCATAAGAAGGCACGTAAACGGTTAGGTCATGACGCAAACGATGACGCAATGACGCAATAATTCACTTTTGAACCTGCATCTGTAACAATAGAGGCTTCTCAATTCTTACATTTCCCCTCCTCAACTCCTATCCTTGAGACTTGAGCCTCATCATCCCAATACCCCTCCTCGACTCCTCCTTTCCCTCACTCGCGTCCCTTCCTTGCATCTTAGCTCCGCCTCCGTAAGATGCGAGCGAGAGACACGAGGAGGTGACGCGAGGACAGAGGAGTCCTCAGGTATTAATTGGGATGTCCTCGTTCACTCAAACGTCACTCTTAAACTACGTCTGTTAATGATGACATGTGCACAGCTGTATCCCCTCTCATCGGGCTTAACTGAATAACCCCTTAGAACCGGCCCATTTCTGGTTAAATATTTATTTAAATGAATGAATCTTTCTCTTGTTAGTCAAGGAATTCAATGTATGATGCTGGTCCTGCTTTTGTGTTCCGTTTTGGTGTAAAATGTAGCCCACATTTAAATAAAAATATAATTATAGTAATGTGAAAGCCTTTTAGAAATGAATTGCACATAATAATTCCCACGGAGCTGTGAGCACTCATACATTTATGTGACGCTTTTCCACTCATCTTCAAGTTGTAGGTTTTCCTCTGTTGAAATCGACCAGCTGTGAAAGTGGGGGCGGGGCTTTTATATGCTAGTAGTGAAAACACTTCCGCGTAGTCTGCTCGCGTGTACCCTTATGAAACAAAGATATATTGTAATATATTGGTAAATATAATACAATATACTGGATCATACATTTCCATATATGGGAAAGTAGTCCTTATATTTTTTAATATATTGCAATATATGCATGGACCATGTATGGCTATATATTGATACATCTAAAAAAATATATTGCAATGAAAACAAAAACTGCACTATACATTTTTATATGTAATAGTTTTATTGAAACACTCATTTATCTTTCATGAGTTACACAAGTTTACATACAATTGAACAGATATTCATAAACAGTTATCTCACTTCGTTTTGTATAGTTACCCACTTTATATATGAACATATGTTTGATGGTATATATTAAAAAAGTACAAATTGTCCATTGAATGATGGCAAATAATATACAGTTTGTACAGACACACACATATATACACGCATATACAGTGGGGCAAAAAAGTATTTAGTCAGCCACCAATTGTGCAAGTTCTCCCACTTAAAAAGATGAGAGAGGCCTGTAATTTTCATCCTAGGTATACCTCAACTATGAGAGACAAAATGAGAAAAAGAAATCCAGAAAATCACATTGTCTGATTTTTAAAGAATTTATTTGCAAATGATGGTGGAAAATAAGTATTTGGTCAATAACAAAAGTTCATCTCAATACTTTGTTATATACCCTTTGTTGGCAATGACAGAGGTCAAACGTTTTCTGTAAGTCTTCACAAGAGGCGCATTCACACCGCAGTACTTTTCCCACAAAGGTTCATGAGAACTTAGTTCATCAGAACTCTTTAAGTACAGATCGCGTTCACACCGGAATAAGTCCCTGGGGGTGGATTAGGCAAATGAAGCCGCTGACGTCACTTCTTCTTCTTCTTCTGCTTTGGGTTTACTTGCAGGCCGCAAACAACTTCACGGCGTATACTGCCGCCCAAAATCCCCGGCCGGAAGTCCCCGGTTGTTGGGGACTGGCTTCAGTAGAAGCTGCTGAGACTTCCAGCAGCTTCTACTGAAGCCTTCCGAGAAAATCGCCAGAACGCCGACACCTCCTCATCTCCACCGCTCCCATGATTTATTTTGTGTTGCAATAAGTTAGTCTCTCTGCGTTTCTGCGCTGGGCTAATGCTAATGCTAATAATGCTAATAAAATGGTGGCTTCACAACACTTTTTTTGAGTTTTACGTGGCGTGGTTTGCAATCCATCCAGCCAATCAGAAATATAGCTCTTTTCTCACAAGAGAGCCGCATGAGAGTCCCTGCTCTCTAGCAGGGACGGAAAAGGGGGTAAAAAGGTTCTCATTAACTAATTTTAGTTCCGGCTCTTTTTGGTGTGAACGCGACATTTCGGAACTATATTGGAACTAAAGTGGGAAAAGTACTCCGGTGTGAACGCGGCTAAGGTTTTCACACACTGTTGCTGGTATTTTGGCCCATTCCTCCATACAGATCTCCTCTAGAGCAGTTATGTTTTGGGGCTGTCGCTGGGCAACACGGACTTTCAACTCCCTCCAAAGATTTTCTATGGGGTTGAGATCTGGAGACTGGCTAGGCCACTCCAGGACCTTGAAATGCTTCTTACGAAGCCACTCCTTTGTTGCCCGGGCGGTGTGTTTGGGATCATTGTCATGCTGAAAGACCCAGCCACGTTTCATCTTCAATGCCCTTGCTGATGGAAGGAGGTTGTCACTCAAAATCTCACGATACATTGCCCCATTCATTCTTTCCTTTACACGGATCAGTCGTCCTGGTCCCTTTACAGAAACACAGCCCCAAAGCATGATGTTTCCACCCCCATGTTTCACAGTAGGTATGGTGTTCTTTGGATGCAACTCAGCCTTCTTTCTCCTCCAAACACGTCTAGTTGAGTTTTTACCAAAAAGTTCTATTTTGGTTTCATCTGACCATATGACATTCTCCCAATCCTCTTCTGGGTCATCTAAATGCTCTCTAGCAAACTTCAGACGGGCCTGGACATGGCTTAAGCAGGGGGACACGTCTGGCATAGCAGGATTTGAGTCCCTGGCGGCGTAGTGTGTTACTGATGGTAGCCTTTGTTTCTTTGGTCCCAGCTCTCTGCAGGTCATTGACTAGGTCCCCCCGTGTGGTTCTGGGATTTTTGCTTACCGTTCTTGTGATCATTTTGACCCCACGGGGTGAGATCTTGCGTGGAGCCCCAGATCGAGGAAGATTATCAGTGGTCTTGTATGTCTTCCATTTTCTAATAATTGCTCCCATAGTTGATTTCTTCACACCAAGCTGCTTACCTATTGCAGATTCAGTCTTCCCAGCCTGGTGCAGGTCTACAATTTTGTTTCTGGTGTCCTTTGACAGCTCTTTGGTCTTGGCCATAGTGGAGTTTGGAGTGTGACTGTTTGAGGTTGTGGGCAGGTGTCTTTTATACTGATAACGAGTTCAAACAGGTGCCATTAATACAGTTAACAAGTGGAGGACAGAGGAGGCTCTTAAAGAAGAAGTTACAGGTCTGTGAGAGCCAGAAATCTTGCTTGTTTGTCGGTGACCAAATACTTATTTTACTGAGGAATTTACCAATTAATTCATTAAAAATCCTACAGTGTGATTTCCTGGATTCTTTCCCCCCATTCTGTCTCTCATAGTTGAAGTGTACCTAGGATGAAAATTACAGGCCTCTCTCATATTTTTAAGTGGGAGAACTTGCACAATTGGTGGCTGACTAAATACTTTTTTGCCCCACTGTATATGCATATATGCACGCATATATATATATATGCATATATATATATGCACATATATAAATATGCATATATATATATATGCATATATATATATGCACATATATAAATATGCATATATATATTCACATATATATATATATAAATATGCATGTATATATACACATATATATACACATATATATATATATATATATATGCATATATGCATGCATATATATATGCATATATGCACGCATATATATATATATAAATATATATGCATATATTACGGCCGACCGGCTATTTGGAGTGGAATGCAGCGCATCCACGGCAGGCAGCCCAAACAGTAATCGAATGCGCCACTTCCGCTGACAGTGTCTGACCTCCGTCTTCGCGAAACATAACTCTCTAAAACGTGTTAACGTTCTCATCGGACACATTACGTGATCATCACCAATCAATCTCACAGATTTCGGGGAGCCCCCCCCCCCTCTCCAGCAATAGATTGATCTGATTGGCAGATTCAAATGGCGGTAATGCACCTAGAAGTTGGTTTGCCAACCACCAATAAACAAGAAAGAAAGAAAGAAGAACAGATTCAAATCTGCGTTGCTGCCTCTGTCTGTTGATTCTGTCAAGTGAGTGTCAAAGAGAAAGCATTCATCAGGTACTTCGAAATGGAAAATTAAAAAGAAACGAGAGGAAAATACAGCACGAGAGTCAGGTATGTGTGTGAGCATTTCAAACTATTTTAAATTGAAATAATTCTGCATGTACACTCCAAGTAGTCTAGTTGCTTAATCTGTATGTCCCGTCTCTCGGCACTACAACAGCTACATTAGCTAACGTTAGTTAAATTAGCTATGTTAGTTCCCTCGTGTATAAGTGTATAACCGGTCCGCAGCTTTGTGAACATTCAATTTCAAAGTTTTTCAATGTTACAGTCAACTGAAGTCGACCCAAAACAGCCAAAAATAGCGGACCTTTAGATCGCTAACATTTTAGCACAAGTCAATGGAGTTTAACAGCGGGACCTAGCCCCGCGGCTAACGGACATTTTCTGACTGGTGAAGGTGATGAGCTAGTTAAGTAATGTAACCACAGTTAGTCTATGTGTTCTGAATGATGTTAGTAACTATGTAGGCTAACATTAGTTAGGCTATGTGTTGTGGACTAATGCATTCAAGTTAGTTCACATTTTAGTTGTTATTGCCCCTGCTGACAATTGTGTGGATAATATTTAGCCTACAGTCAATGGAATTTCCCATTTTGCTCTCCAGTGTATTTTTATTTTAATGTTGACCCATAATACTATATCTATATATTTTACAGGAGCATTGTTGAAATTCATAGGTCGAACTAAGCCTGCAGAACCACAAGTCAAGAGGACAGAGGAGCCAGATAGCAGTGGTGACTGAGGCAGAAGAAATAAGGAGAGAGGGCCCATGCAGAGGCAGACATCAGTAGTGAGGAATCAGACCCAAAAGACACTAGGACAGAGGAGCCAGATCGCAGTGGTGAGGAACGCACTGTCATTTAATTTCACTGTAATTTTACTTTTCACATATCACTTTATTCACTATTCAGCTTAGTTATCCTTGCCATGAAGGAATGAATGGATGAAAGTTCTATATTATTTAATGACAGATTGAACCACAGCAATATTGTTTTCGAGATTTTATATGTTTAACTGCTATGCCTGTCATCTCTGCTCTGTGTCATTGTGTTGTCTCCTGGGTTCTGTAGTGCCCGGAGTCTGTCTTTTTGTTTTTTTCCTCCCAAACCCCATCCCCTCAGGACGCCTTTTGCCTCCTGTCAGGTCATCATTGTAAATAAGAATTTGTTCTTAATTGATTTTCCTGGCTAAATAAAGGTTCTTCTACTATTTATTCAGTTATTTTATTACTGGTACTGCTAATTGCACTATGTGTATTGTTGTATATTGTATATACGTATGTATTTACTACTACTACTTACAAAATCAAGGGTTGTAGCTTTGTGTCAGTACATATTTCAGGGATTTTCTATGCCTTTGTTCTTCTAAATTCTAATACTCATAGGCGACTACAACTCCTGCCGATGCCCAGTTCTCCCTTCCCACCACCCCAGGCTCATTGTGCTAGGTAAAACTCTCATTCAATAAAAGTAGTCTTTTAAAGGTGGGGTAGGTAATTTGAGAAACCAGTTTGAGTGCACTAGAATTTGAAAATATACACCCGGGAAAAATCTGCCACTTCCTTACAGAGCCCCTCCTCCAATACACACAAACACGCACATGACCAATGAGGGCACCAGATAAGTTTGTGCACAGATGGAAGGCTGACAGGCAGGTAGGCCATCCAGTTATTTTAGCCGAGCCGGCTCAGATGATTGGTCGTGCTTTTTACAGTACTACGGCTTCCACAGATGACATTTTGTCAAAGCACTTAGAGGTGGGGAAGGTAAGTTTGAGAAACCGGCTCGAGATACACTTTTTGTTATATTCCATGGAATGCTCTAAACATCCCGATAGCAATGAATATCTTAAGTGCTTTGACAAAAAATTGCTTGCCACGGAGCCCGGCCGGGCACAGCCCGAAAAGGCAACGTGGGCAACACCTCCGCTTCTCCGTCCCGCGGGCCCACCACCTACGGGAAACAGCAATGGGGTCGGGTGCGCTGCCAGAAGGGTGGCAGTGAAGGCAGAGGGTCTCGACGGACCAGACCCGGGCGACAGAAGCTGGCTTTGGGGACGTGGAACGTCACCTCTCTGGGGGGGGAAGGACTCGGAGCTTGTGCGGGAGGTGGAACGTTACCAGTTGGATCTGGTTGGGCTCACCTCTACGCACAGCGTCGGCTCTGGAACATTAATTCTGGATAGGGGTTGGACTCTATTCTTTTCCGGAGTTGTTCAAGGTGTGAGGCGCCGGGCGGGTGTGGGGATACTCACAAGTCCCCGGTTGGGTTCTTCGTTGTTGGAGTTTACCCCAGTGGACGAGAGGGTCGCCTCCCTACGCCTGCGGGTTATGGGGGGGAAAACTCTGACTGTTGTGTGTGCTTATAAACCCAACAGCAGTTCAGAGTATACGGCCTTCTTGGAGACCCTCTACGCACAGCGTCGGCTCTGGAACCTTACTTCTGGATAGGGGTTGGACTCTATTCTTCTCCGGAGTTCAAGGTGTGAGGCGCCGGGCGGGTGTGGGAATACTCACAAGTCCCCGGTTGGGTGCTTCGTTGTTGGAGTTTACCCCAGTGGACGAGAGGGTCGCCTCCCTACGCCTGCGGGTTATGGGGGGGAAAACTCTGACTGTTGTGTGTGCTTATGCACCCAACAGCAGTTCAGAGTATACGGCCTTCTTGGCTCACCTCTACGCACAGCGTCGGCTCTGGAACCTTACTTCTGGATAGGGGTTGGACTCTATTCTTCTCCGGAGTTGTTCAAGGTGTGAGGCGCCAGGCGGGTGTGGGGATACTCACAAGTCCCCGGTTGGGTGCTTCGTTGTTGGAGTTTACCCCAGTGGACGAGAGGGTCGCCTCCCTACGCCTGCGGGTTATGGGGGGGAAAACTCTGACTGTTGTGTGTGCTTATGCACCCAACAGCAGTTCAGAGTATACAGCCTTTTTGGAGACCCTGGAAAGAGTCCTGTATGGGGCTCCTGAAGGGGACTCTTTAATCTTGCTGGGAGACTTCAACGCACATGTGGGCAATGATGGAGACACTTGGAGGGGAGTGATTGGGAGGAACGGCCCCCCTGATCTGAACCGGAGTGGTGGTTTGTTACAGGACTTCTGTGCTAGTCATGGATTGTTGATCTCAACTGATGGAGTGTTAGGGCGTTGGAAGGAACACTTTGAGGAACTCCTGAACCCGACAACTCCGCCCTCTATGTTAGAGGCAGAGCTGGAGTATGACGGGGGATCGACACCAATCTCCCGGGGGGAGGTCACTGAGGTCATCAAACAACTTCACAGTGGCAAAGCCCCGGGGGTGGATGATATCCGCCCAGAAATGTTGAAGGCTCTGGGTGTTGAGGGACTGTCATGGTTGACACGTCTCATCAACGTTGCGTGGAAGTCGGAAACAGTACCGAAGGAGTGGCAGACCGGGGTGGTGGTTCCCCTTTTTAAAAAGGGGGATCAGAGGGTATGTGCGAATTACAGAGGCATCACACTACTCAGCCTCCCCGGGAAAGTTTACTCTAAGGTACTCGAAAGGAGGGTCAGGCCGATTGTCGAACCTCAGATTGAGGAGGAACAATGCGGATTCCGTCCTGGTCGTGGAACGACGGATCAGCTTTTTACTCTCGCAAGGATCCTGGAGGGGCCTGGGAGTACGCTTATCCAGTCTACATGTGTTTTGTAGACTTGGAGAAGGCGTATGACCGGGTTCCCAGGGAGTCACTGTGGGAGGTGCTGCGGGAGTATGGGGTGAGGGGGTCTCTAATCAGGGCCATCCAATCTCTTGCGCTTTGTCACCAATCCTGTTTGTAATATACATGGATCGGATTTCGAGGCGTAGTCCTGGGGGAGGGGGTCTGCAGTTCGGTGGACTAAGGATTGCACCACTGCTTTTTGCAGATGATGTGGTTCTGATGGCTTCATCGGTCTGCGACCTTCAGCACTCACTGGATCGGTTCGCAACCGAGTGTGAAGCGGCTGGGATGAGGATCAGTACCTCCAAATCTGAGGCCATGGTTCTCAGCAGGAAACCGATGGGCTGTCCACTCCAAGTAGGGAATGAGTCCTTACCCCAAGTGACGGAGTTCAAGTATCTCGGGGTCTTGTTCTCGAGTGAGGGAACAATGGAGCGTGAGATGGGTCAGAGAATCGGAGCAGCGGGAGCGGTACTGCAGTCGCTTTCCCGCACCATTGTGATGAAAAGGGAGCTGAGCCAGAAGGCAAAGCTCTCTGTCTACCGGGCCATTTTCATTCCTACCCTCACCTATGTTCATGAAGGATGGGTCATGACCGAAAGAACGAGATCGCGGGTACAAGCGGCCGAGATGGTTTTTTTTCCGCAGGGTGGCTGGCGAGAAGTTCGGTCATCCGGGAGGGACTCGGAGTTGAACCGCTCCTCCTTCGCGTCGAAAGGAGCCAGTTGAGGTGGTTCGGGCACCTAGTTAGGATGCCACCTGGGCGCCTCCCTTGGGAGGTGTTCCAGGCACGTCCAGCTGGGAAGAGACCAAGGGGTAGACCTAGGACCAGGTGGAGGGATCATATCTCTTCGCTGGCCTGGGAGCGCCTTGGGATCCCCCAGTCAGAGCTTGTTGATGTGGCCAGGGAAAAGAAAGTTTGGGGCTCTCTGCTGGAACTGCTACCTCCGCGACCCGACCACGGATAAGCGGGAGAAGATGGATGGATGGATCTTTCATTGGCCAAAACTAGATCAAGTGTTACCATATTCATTAGCCAACATGTATATCAACATCAATTTTGGGATATATTTACAGTTTGGTTATGGTTACATAATGAATATTACAGTTTTTTAAAAGGGCAACTCACGCATTTTGTAATAACCATTGCAAAATGTAATAATTTATTACAAAATGCAGGGAAATGTATTTTATATTGCGTTCAGGCTGTTACACAATGCATTAGATTATTACAAAATTTGGGTTTTATTACATAATTACATGAAAATGTTCTTGAGTCATTACATAATGTGTTGTTTATAGGCCTTTTCTTTTATTCTTTCCTTGTCCTTTTAATGAGTATTTGGATAACTGTTACACATTGATAGAAAAAAACTAATTAAGCTTCTCATTATTCAGACTCAGCTCTCAGCGCTTAAGCTTCTTTTAAATGTTGTCAAAAGCTAAAAAGACACCAGAGCCTGTTTTATATATTGTAACTATGCAAGGAATAAAACTTGAAGTGGTTACCTGTTACAAATACCTTGGTATCTGGCTTGATGATTGTCTCACTTTTAAACTTCATGTCAATAACCTGCTTTAAAAACTGAGGGTTAGGCTAGGTTTCTTTTTCAGAAACAAGTCCTGTTTCTCGCTTCAGGCCAGAAAAAGGCTAGTCTCTGTGACCTTTTTAACTGTGCTGGACTATGGTGATCTGATCTATATGAATGCACCTGCCAATTACCTGATCAAGTTTGATGCCGCCTATCACAGTGCACTGAGATTTGTGACAAACTGTAAAGTATTAACCCATCAGTGTACCCTGTACAGATGGAGCGATTCATTTCGGACAGTTTGAAACGCGAGGGCCGTGATTGGTACGTGATCTGCCTTCGCTCAAGGGAAAACATCCAGCTTGACTTGAGACCGCCCCCGTGATAGATAAATGTATTTATAATGAAGCCAGCTGCAATGGATCATTGATCCACCAGGAGGTGCAGTGGGGTTCCACACTGGAGCTCATGTGAAATAAAGTCAGATACAGTACGCTGGATATACAGCGGAACTTTGTTAAGATCCATATGTCACGGATATCATACTCTGTGCTAAATAAGAGACATGTAATCATTTACAAAACATCAACATGTTGTTATTTAACAAAATCATTTTGTTATTCGAAAAAAACGAACGGGAGGAAATGCAGCCCGGCTCTCGATTTTTAATCCTAATTTAATCATCATCTTCACCACGATCATTTATGTTTATGTTCGCCGAATTGACATGAAATCACTGACACATATGAATATACTGTATTCAACTTCATTAAAACGTTATTAACGTGCCTAAACTCAGTAATTCACCAAAAATATGTATATTTTAATGGAGTTTCGTCGGTCGATCAGGATCCCAAAGTGTAGCGGAGGGATCCTCATCTGGATGAAGGATGTTATTTTCCCCATAAAGAACAAGTCGCTGCAAATTATCCCGCTTATTACATGGCCACATTCTCAACAAAGTAACGACATGACTCCCAATATTAATTGAAATGCTTTTATGGATTTAGAAAATGTTTTTATTGATTTAAAAAATAGTTGTATGTATTGATTTAAATTCACATTCACTCCACTACTACATGTATTTAATACCTTTAGTTACTTCACAGATCTGGATTAATTAAGTGAAATATGATCAAGTGTTAAATCAGACTTTAGTTCCACCTGGAGTAAATCCACAAGCTACCCTGCAGTATACAAAGTCATTCAAACTAGCTGCACCTTTAGCAGCTTTGAGAACACTTTCATGATCAATCATTATAAAACATATCATATCTATTTTTCTTAAATGGACCAATCTGCACAATGACTACTTTTACTGTCGCTACTTTCACTATATTTTTATGATAATACTTTTCTACTTTTACTTGAGGAACATTTTGAATGCAGGACTTTTACTTTAACAGAGTATTCCTACACTCTGGGACTATTACTTTTACTCAAGTACAAGATCTGAGTACTTCTACTTTTACTCAAGTACAATATACTTATACCACCTCTGTTTATAGCCTATGAAAAAAACTATTAGAAATAGAAGGCTAAAGCTAACGTTAGCAGACAGTGACAATGTATGCTAGCTAGCTAGCTCAACGATTCCTTAAATAATATTGCCACAGAAAAACTTTTCAGTTCACATCACGCTCTGCCGCTCCGACAGGGAGCTCTGCTCTGAACACCTGAACGGCCCGTTCTAACAGCTGTTCACCAGCGGTCCAGTCTGTGCCACAGTGACTCCGGACGCACAGTTAATATTAACGAACGCACCCGTAGGTAATGTAGCTGCTGAAGCTAGACCATCATCGCCGAGCAGCAGAGCCTTATTATACATCCATGAGCAGAGCCGACAGGCAGGAAGACTCGTGCACACAGCTCGTACTTCATTATAATATATAAAAAAAGAACACCATGCGTGTCATGATGGCACATAACAGCTCACGGCCGCAGATTACTCCGGATCCCAGCCCCCCCCATACCCCAAAAATATTTGTATTGCAGATCTACATGAATCACACAAACGACTTATTTTGGATTCAAAACGGCGAATTTCGCCGAAAGGTGAGAAGTTTGCATCACTGAACATAGACAGAGCACAACTGAAACATAACATCTGAAACGATGTAACAACATAATACACTTGTGGGGATGCTTGGGATGTGAGGAGTGAGGGACACGGCTTAGAACGGGCGTGTCGCCTGGCAGGACAGGAGAGTGTGTGCACCAGTCTGCCTTGATCTATGAATTCATGTCCGTGACACTCACTGCTGCCCACAGCTGTTTTATAGAAGGAAATTCCTTCACTTCATGAAAGTGTTTTAACCACACACACCTCTACTACACACACATGACGGGTGTTATTTTCCCCATAAGGAACAAGTCGCTGCAAATCATCCCGCTTATTACACGGCCAAATTCTCAACAAAGTAACGACATGACTCCCAATATTAATTGAAATGCTTTTATGGATTTAGAAAAAAAAATTATTGATTTAAAAAATAGTTGTATGTATTGATTTAAAAAATAGTTGTATGTATTGATTTAAATTGACATGCATCCGCTAAGAAAAATAGTCCGTTGTTACAGTTTTTTAAACAGTCTGAATGAAACGGCAGCTCTCAGCTGTGTATTTACACAACTAATGGCCCATCAACCACAGCTCTCTCCCCCCCTCCCCCCTTGATCTTTCTTCTCCAGCAGCTAAATGAACGGTAGGTTACTCTGAGTGACAAGCTTACAGTTAGACACAACACTGTCATTGCAAGTGACCCTCAGTTAGTTGACTTTTATGTTCAACTGCTAAATTCGTTACTGATAAAAAAAGGGCTTCTACTGTACCTAATTACCTTAACACTAGAACCGCCAGAGGTTTTTGTATAGGCCTACCTAAACCCGTCAAATCCCGCTATTAGAATGCAATTTTTAACAACATAGGGTGCTACATAACACTTTCAGGAAAAGTCAGGGACTGGGAGACTTTAATATTTTATTGAAAAAAAGTTACATTGCACACACACAACAACACATCACACAAATTGACCCGATTGGCGGTTCTAGTATTAAATAAACTCACTAATTAATGAAACCAGTTCAATACGCATTATTCTTATTCTTATCATTCTTTATGAGCGCAGAAATAGTCTTAAAATCAGATCTGTTTTTTAAATGAAATCTGACGGCAGGCAGTTAGCTCTGATCACCTATGACAAATGCGCCGCACCTAATCGCTGGCCATTCAGCCACAGACACTGTTCGAAATGGGGGGGAGCTAGGAGGAGCTTGGCTCCCCCGAAGAGGGAGGGAGCTCCCCTGAAGGCTGACTTTGAGATAAATAGGGGGAGCCCAAAACAGTCGTGCATATTTGTGTCACACAGATTAGAAATGTTGAGTTTCTGTAAATAACAGTTCTTTAAATAAATAATAGTTATTGTTCATTACAGTTTCTGAATATTTGTTTTATATTTGTGAATATGTCTGGGTGTTGCCATCTGTATGTGGCGGCGCGGTATTTGAAATGTTCATATTGATATTTTTTTAACTCTGGCTGTGTAATAAAAAAATATGGCAAAACGAAAACAGCCAAGCGTCACAGCTTTTGGATTCACAAGCAAAGAAGCGAAGGAGTCTAAAAATGACAACGTGAACGGAAAACAACTTTTAGTTGGCCGGCTGTAAGCGGCGTTAGGGTCGAGTTTGACAGCTCCACACCGAGGGAGAGGCCTGCCGATGCGGAGCCTGAAGAGGCTTCAACAACGGCCACATCCGCCGGCATAGTGACACCGTCTGTATTAGTAGAAGAGTGTTTTTATAGCAATTGATCGCATCCGCGCTGCTGCGCCAGTCAACAGAGCGTGCGTATGACATATTTAGAAGCAGGATGTGCTCTGAAAATAGGGCTCCCCGAAAGCAAATGGGTAATTCGAAAACTGACAGAGATCCCTCTATACAAATCAAACTGTAGAAGGTGTGAAAGCACCTATTGTTTTAAATAATGGTCGGAATGTGACCTGTGAGCCTTCTGAATTACCGTGGGACAGCACATTCTAAACTAAAATGTTCAATCAATAAAGTAACATCTTATCTTATCTTAATAATATCTTCATATTAATAATAATAATAAATCATACAGTATGTGTCCGAAAGGGAGCAGGAGGAAGCAAACACAAAAATATACTGCATATTAAAGCAAACGATTGTAAAGGTTAAAGTATGAGCATAACAAATAAAGAAGTGTAATGTAAACATTTACATTATAATTATGATTATTTAATATATAAAGACTATATATTATTGAATTACAAGATTAGATATACTTTAGTTGATCTAAAATATTGATGTGTTAAAATGCTCTTCAAAACACAACTGAAAGTCCATGAAACTTGTCTTTCTGTATTTGTGAATGAAGCGCCATCTCCTGGTTAAAACCTGAAATTGAAAATCTGGCAACGCCCTCTTGGAAAATAGTGGGAGGGCTTAACATTCCTCTATACTGGTCTTTGGCTGGTGGTAGGCAGGAAGCTGTAAGCTGGAGTCCGAAATTCAGTGCTCCATCTGTAGTTACCTACCCAAACATAATTCAATCTGCCTGACAATGAACAGGACGGTTAGCCTGGCTGCCTGACACTGAAGAGGATGGTTAGCCTGGCTGTCTGACACTGAAGAGGATGGTTAGCCTGGCTGCTTGACACTGAAGAGGATGGTTGGCCTCTCTGATGACCTAGAAAAAAGGAGACCAGAGAAAGGAGAAATTACAAAGGCAACCAACAAAAGGAATTTTTCAGTTTGTATGCAGATTATGAACATGAGCATGTTGTAAAGGTGTAGCCATTCAGTCAGGTAGTTGAGCATCCCATTTAGACGAGACCGCAGTCACACAATCATATCGAAATGTTAACTACCTTAGCTGCAACAACACTCGAACAGTCACTAGAAATGTCCTCGAGGCGCACGCACACCAGGATGTCAAATCTGGAATAGAGGCAGTAAAAAACCACCACAGGGAAGCAAGAGAGGTAAGCTCACATAAATGTACTGTCAAACAGTATTGGATGAAGTGATTAATCTCAGGTGTGCTGCACAGGTAACAAATGTCTGAGCTTCAGTACTTCATGGAGGGAAGCACTGGAGCTGGGGACTGCAGTTATGCACAGTCTATAAACTACGGTCTGTGTTGCATACTAGGCCTACCTCCAACTAGGAAGCAATCCGTGGATTGGATTTAGGATTTAGGCAATACACCTCGTCGCGTCGGTCAACACCAGGCAGGCAATCAGTAGGCCTAGAGGAAGATACAAGATACAATATCTGTTTATTCGCCATGTAGTTTTACAACATACTAGAAATGTGTTGCTGGTAGGTACTGACATAAAGACAACATTGGACAGGGTGCAGGGACAAGACAGGAAAAGTGCAAAACAGGACAGTGTACAAAATGCAGGTAAAAGTAGAAGCTAATTTAGGCTAGAATAGTATAGAAATAAAATAAGATAAAAAATGTTTGTGTTTTCAGAGAAATAACATTACGCATTGCAATAACCTATAAACATTTCAAACCTATAAACATTGCGAACCTGTAAACATTGTGAAGAGGGAGAGAGAATTTGGTAATCCTTTATCATCCAGAGTAGTGTTGATGAAAGTATTGACTGATTGAAACTTTGCTTGCTAGGCGAGGCTTAAACTCTAAGTAAGCCACAGGCTACAATGAGGCTAAAAAAGAGTTCAACTTTTTATGTCTGAGCATGTTTTGAGAGCAGCATGCTCAGTCATAAAATGTTGAACTCTGTGTCTCAGAGCAACATTAAGAGATCTATGGATACATCTCTCAACACCCATATGAAACAGAACTGTAAACAGATTTTATTTTTCTTTATGGATATCTTACAAATCACTCCCCTTTTAAACTGTATTCTTGTTATTTTTAACAACTGTTGTGTTAATGTCATATAGTATTTTATACCTGTTTTTCATTTAGTCTCTTATTTTTTTTAAACTATAATGATGATATAAAAGGTGTGCCTTTACGTCACTTAGCTGAGGTTATCAGCCTCTCAGTCTGTCAGGAGAGAGCACAAGTTTAATATTCTGAAAGCCAAGACACGTGGTGACACGAATGTGCAATAGGGTCCGTGACGAATTCATTAAGAACATTATAAGAGCAACTAACGTTACCAACTTTGACACCGATTTAGATTAGGCCTAATTTGATTAGACAATGTCATGAAACCACCAACCACCTAGCACAAGAAACATTCATCAGCTAGCTAACATCAGCTAACCTACTAGTAAGTTAGTTAGACCATGGCTTCAGAATACAAAC
Organism: Notothenia rossii; assembly: GCF_949606895.1. Taxonomy (NCBI): domain Eukaryota; kingdom Metazoa; phylum Chordata; class Actinopteri; order Perciformes; family Nototheniidae; genus Notothenia; species Notothenia rossii. Next base: position 57,234,719 of record NC_136906.1, on the reverse strand, counting down.
TAAGCAGCAATGCTAAGCTAACTAGCTTATACCAATGGCAATTATGCCAGTCTTATCTGTTAAAGTATTCATTGTTCGCTCTTTCATTCGAATACAGCATAAGCCTTCTGCCAACAAATGGAACAGTCAGCAACAGTTGGCTGGCTAGCACCAGAGCCATCTACCATAGCCATATACGGCGCTGGCTAGCACTAGCTAGGCTAACGTTAAGGCCACCTGCTTGCTTTTCGAAAGGATCGAGGCATCTCTGTCAGGAGGCTTTGGGTTCCTACAAGCGCGATATGATTGGCCGTTCGAGCGATGACGTTCCGTTTCGTCCCTTCAAACGTGACACCTACGGTTGACAAATACCCGGAAATGACGTTTTTTCTGGCGTGTATGTCACGTGATCTTCAACTTTCTCAACACTAATTCGGCTGACTTATATATTTGATCCAATTGGTAAATAGGGACACCAAGTGGTTAAAGCACGTTATTGAAATGTTTTGTTGAATAATCTTTAATCTTTAATAACCTGACTTTGGAAAGGGCTGGAAAGATAATTTTTTCACCAGGGGACTCTAAATAGGGTCCAGATAAGGTATCTGAAATATGGGAACCGTAACCCACCCAGAATCTTTTTTTCAATCTAATGTCAAACTCTCACAAAATCCTGTCTAGAGCTAAGAATTGGACACCCTTTGGTGAGGGAGGGAGAAAAAATTGAAAAAAAATGAAAAAAGGTGCTTGGCGCTCCGAGACTTTGAGAGTATGTTGCTTAACTTGTGTGGAACCCGCTTGCAAAATTTGGGGCCGCTGTGACCTTCAACCAGGTCGCAAACTAAGGTTAAAGGTCATGTTTTCATGGCTCTCAATACTCTAGGCGGCACAAAGGAAGGTCCGACAGCTTTGAGCTTGGTGTCGTTGGAATCGTCTCGAAGAGTACATGCAGATTCATCCCTCTGCTGCTCCGAATATCAAACGTTATGGCTTAAAACGGGAAAAAGCCTTCCGTTAAGCCGCTTTCACTCTCGCTCTTGTGGTGATAGACAGGGTCGTGGGAAGTAGGGGTGCTGAGGGTGCTGCAGCACCCCCTGGTGGAGGACAGGGGATCTGCACTTCCACAAGATATAATACAAATATAATTTTTTTTTAAATGAATTTTCAGCCTGGATGTAACAACATTCATAATTAAGTAAAGATAACACCCTTTTCACCCCGGTTACATTTTCCATTTGCCCTGTACGATGGGCGCTGTAGTGATGAAAGTGGGGGATATTGGCTTATCAGGCGCCCGCAGCTCACATCCAAAGTGAGAGAGATAGAGAGAGGGGATACCGTGGGGATACCGCGGGGATACCGCGGGGATACCGCGGGGATACCGCGGGGATACCGCGGTACCGGCGGGGATTGTTGTTAGCTTCTGCTGCGCCAACGGATATAAGAAGCCGTTTCTACAATAATATGGAGGGAGAGTTCTGTCCTGTCAGACTGAGAGGCTCAGTGAGGTGAACGACTGAGTGTTTAGATAGTTCACTTTAGTCTAAGTTATCTCAGTGAGTCTCAAACGTTTTGATCACAATTTATGTATACATATATTTCCAAGGCACTCCTTTATAATTATTAGGACAAATAAAAACAGGTTTGAAATCATTCCAATGTATACTATAGGACAGTAAACCAAAAATATCGTTTAAAACTGGAGAGATTTAAAAATATGCATAAATAAATAAATGTTAACTGGTAAAATAAGATATGAATGAACAACACAAATAAAATAAGTTACATTTATTTTTTATTGGCTATGGTAGGTTATTGGAAATGTTCACATATTTGATGAATAAAATGCAAACCGATCTTTTTCATACGGGTGTTTAGAGTTGTAGCCTACTCCCTAGATCAGTCTCTATTAATTGGGCGCTCAAAGTGCACCAGATTGAAGCATTTTACTTTAAAATGTTAAAAAGGGGGGGCATCCCGGACCCCCCTAGAGGATGTGAAGTCCACCCCCCCAATTAAAACATGTTATAATACTAAATACATTTGAAGCCTTTTATATAAGCTGTCCACCATGTCAATATGTTTCTCTTTTTGTAGTGTATTGGTCTTTTGTAGAGGTTTTTCATTGCCAGCTAAAATCTTGCCTATAGGGCAGCACATTGGTCAGAACCAGCCCTGGTGTCATCCCCACAGCACCCCCCATTTGAAACATGTTCCCACGGCTATGGTGATAGAGCACGCCAATTTCCCCGCATGCTAGGCAGTCAAGAGTATTCTAGTTAGCTTCGGCTTGATGTGGAGATGTGATTTGATATGTCGTTTGTCCCCCAACTCCTCTCGGATGTCCTCTCCAAAGTTGAGATATTTACTAAAATGCTCAGGGGAGTTTCCTGAATTTTCATGCCGAAAGCCAAGCAGGCCCTGGGTAAATTAAGACGCTGATTTGGGGCACTTTTTCCACTTTCCCTGGTGCTAGAAACTCAAGTCAGGCATCCCTGGAATCGTTGCAAAAATACATTTCTAGCTAAACGTAATTGAGAATGCAGTTTAGTTCTGTGGGAACTTAATTTTTAGGAGACAGGGTTGCCAGGACACACGCCGGTTAGAATAGTCTATTCTGCACATGTGCAATGGTGCACAATTCAAATTTTACAGTAATGAGTTGTGCTCTTTATATATATAGTCTATCATGGTTGTGCTAAGAGGATTTTGAGTACATTGCTTTACTGTGAAATAATAGTTAAATAATGTGAGATCCAATTCTACTGTTTTATAGATATTTTGTTGTGATAATACAGGGGCTTTTGATTACAATATTTCTCTGTAATATGATACTCTTAAATGCTGTGAAATCCTTGCAATTTTTACAATGTCGTTGTGATATTACAACATTTGATGTGATATTACAGAGGATTTTGATTGCAGTATTTTATTGTGAAATAATAGTTAAATGCTGTGAAATCCAAGGATACAGTCATTTTTTTGTTGGGATATTACAGGGGGTCTTGATTACAATATGTCACTGTAAAATAATACTGTTAAATGTTGTGAAATGCTGGTAATTGTTTACAGTGTACACACTGTACCACACACACACCTACACACTGTACCACACACACACCTACACACTGTACCACACACACCTACAGCTCCTAAAGCATAATCAGCTACAGCCGTTGTGTATTTTATTATGTCAAGCACTAAATGGTCTTAGAAAAATATCGACTCTTTTTTTGTAGTTATCTACTAAACTAAAGCAAATAAAGAGAGTAGGCCTGTTATACTGAGTGATATTATACACACTGTTCTGCTTTCTGCACGGACCTCACAGCTGTTCTCTCTGGAAACATCGCGACCACTACCGGGCCACTACCGGAGGACCGAGGAGTCGAGGAGGGGAAATTTGAGTATTGAGAAGCCTCTAATGAGCGGACCAAAAAAAAGTAACGTTGACAATGAGTGCGGAGTGTTTAATGAGGAGTGGACAGCTACATATTTTTTCTATTTGTCTGTCAAATTTTAAAACACATGAGGTTTCTCAATACTCTAATTTCCCCTCCTCGAATCCTCGACTCCTCGGTCCTCCGGTTGTGACCCGGAAATGGATTTCAGCGCGCCATGTTGAAGGACATCCAATTTCTCTAAATGCACACCGAGGACCGAGCATCGAGCATCGAGGAGGCTCTCTGGAGGTTCTCTAACCGAGGAGACACTGATGGGTCCTCCACGGCTCCTCCACGGATGCATTTCCGGGAACGGTGGAAGCGTTACGCACGGCCGGACTTATCTCAGCCAATGACAGCTCTGCATGCATCCCCTGGATATTATTTTAGTAACCGCTTGAACGGTGTTAGAGATAGAGGATGTTTAAAACCAACCTCGTCTCCGCGTGTCGTTTGGTAAGCTGGGTAAATTCGTAAAAAGGAAGGGATTAAGAAACACCAGAATGCAAGTTAAACAATAATCTTGTTTTAATGATAAAAAGTAACAATACAAATACAAAGGAAGTACTTCCTGCTCTTTCTCCTGTCTTACTCTCTGGTCAGCCTGAAGAAAAGAGAGCGAACCAAAGGAAAACACAGGCTTTCATACTAAAAACACAGGAGGAGGTATGCTCTTATTCTTCCCCAAGAGGTCATCTCATTGGGAGAGACCAACACATGGCCTGTCGTACCCAATCAGCGCGACACAGCAGAAGAAACCCGGAAACAAAAAGTTTCTTTCAGTTTGACGAAAACCAGATACCTTTTGGTGTCTGGAACGAACCTGCTCTAAAAAACAAGTTTCCTTATCTTATTTCACATCTTGCAGCCAGCACACACACATTCCACTTTATGGCTCTTTGTCTCTGTGGCCATCTCCACCCCCCCCCTCAGGTTACCACACACAAGTTAAAAATACGTTTTAAGATATAGTTGGTATAGCTGGCTAAATATACGTAATACATGTAAATTACCTTCATCTCAATAATAACGAGGAACACATTACCTATGCTTTTAAGCAGTATTAGAGATGCTTTTCAAATAGTCAAACTTCACACAGGCCCAGTATAGAGAACACACTCATTTGTCCTGCAGCCTTTACAGCCATTTGAGCTATTGTTCACATCTTTACTTCAAATAAAAGGTTTCACATTGCATATTTCCAGCTTCCTTTACACATACTGTTATTATTAATACAAAGTAATTAACCACACACATCTATTTAAAACAAGTAGATTTCCCTGATAATTGACATGCTGAAAATCTTAAGAAGAATGTCCCCTCCCCCAGCTCTCTCGTCCCTATCATAAAAGCTGCTTCCATTTCATATAGAGTAAGAAAACATGTTTAAGCTAATTTCTCCACAATGTTTGTAGCCATTTAGTAACCACACATGAAAGAATAAAAACAGAGGTATAGTTGAACAGTAATCACGCAGCACATATATTTACTGCAATGAAAACACACACACATCTGCCCTAAGCATGTGTAACGCACCCTCTTTTTTACGATGGAAACATTCCAGAGATTTCGAGCTATGCCCAAATAAGGCTGTCCCCTGCTCACATCCCACTCTAAACACAAAGACTTCACCTCTTTATATTGGGGAGGGAAAATGTAATTTGTCCCTTCAAATTACACACACATGAATATATATAAGGTGACATTAAAATAAATATATCACAACGGCAACGCGATGTTTACAGTGAGAACAGTTGTGAGGTCCGTGCAGAAAGCAGAGCAGTGTGTAAAATATATATCACTCAGTATAACAGGCCTACATTACTTTCTGTATTTGTATGCTGTAGTTTACTAGATATCTACAAACAAAGAGTCGATATTTTTCCAAGACCTTTTTTAATTTAGTGCTTCACATAATAAAATACACAACGGCTGTAGCCTGATTATGCTTTAGGAGCTGTAGGTGTGTGTGGTACAGTGCGGGTGTGTGTTGTACAGTGGTATGTGCAACCCAGTCTCATGGCATTTCGTGTTCACCAACACGTTTTTTAATCTATTGATTCGTGTTCACCAACACGATTTCCCCCTTTTTTTTTGTGTTGCACAGCACGATTTTAAAAGCAATGTATTTCTATTGGTAGTCTCACGGCATTACGTGTTATAGGAAGATCGGAAGCTGTGTGGTTCATAAAAACATGTTCTTACTCAATATCAAGCCACAATTATTGCTAAATAAATGGGGCTCAGAGCCTCAGAATACTGAAATCTGTATTTTTTAAATCATTTTTTCCTTCTGATTTGTTATTCTTTTCAAAATAACACACGGTTATTTACTCACCAATAACACACAATTATCCTTGTTTTTATTTATTTGTTTAGTTCCATAATCTCTGGATTTTTGGCATCCGTCAGGAACTGAATTTCAAAATAAAAATAACCTGAAACAGACGTGGGCATTTCGAGTGATTACCCAAGATCCTCAGCTATGGTTTAAGCTAGCTGATTGGATGTTTTAGCCGCAATGCATGTTGGGATTTGGTGTTTATATGATATGAAATCGGAAAAACATTTTAAAAGAATAAAATAATACTTAATTCTGAGTGTTCTTGCTTTTCCCTTTGAAAGTCATCACATAATGGCATTATAATACACGGTTTGGCTGCATTACATATTACAGATCTGCCGTAGTTCTCTATTTATAGAGCCCTGATGAGAAGACCTTTGGAAAAACTGGAAGAAATGCCGCTGAAACTGAATACTTGACGTGGATCATAAATATATCAACACTTAAACAACATCTTCAATTTCTCTTCACACAATACGTCTCCTCGCAGTATCAACACTAATTCGGCTGACTTTTACATTTGATCTAATTGATAGATAGGTTATATTTACACCATAACGGTGCACAGCTGATATAAAAGGACTTGTAGTTTTTAAAGATATTACTGATTTTCTTTGAAAATAAGAATGTAAATACTGAGTCTGAAATGGTATAGCAATATGCTGTAACATTATGTGAAAGCATGAATAAAACTACACATCTTCAGATGTTGTACATACATAAGTGTCCTACACTAATAATACACAGTTATTATGGATGTGTGTACCTTGTGTGCACCGCCTAAAGCACGTTATTGAATTATTGTTTTTATGTGTTATATTTGATTAAAAAAATATTAAGAGTACATACTTTCATAGGGGGAAAGTAGAAGGTCTGTGATAGAAATATAGAATATAAAAAATCAAGAAGATACTATAAGTGATCTATACAATAAAACAGTTTAGTGCAGGATGTACAAAGATATTAATAGGAGGAGGTGCAAAACAGAAAAACTATCATAACCTTTATTTAAACATTAAATAATACTTTAGATTAAGGTATTCTTTTAAATAAGAAACAAGCTTTGGGGGTATCTACAGATAAATATTAAGCCTGACAAAGTACTTAACGCCTAATATATTGCTTTCCTGCAACGTTTACTATGTTGAAGCACTTATTTTAACTGATATTATACATATGAATTATACTCTTATGTATGTAGATAGTATAAGAAATGTGCAGAATATGACAGTTTAATGGCGGCGGTATACACATATATTGATATATGTCTTGTAATGCACTGTTGAGGAACCTGTTACCCGAGATTTTCATTCATTGCATACACCGTAGTTGTGTATATATGTTAAACCTTTGAAAATCTTGAAAGGGATGTGCAAAATAGCCATTATACAGTTTTTAATTAACTATTAGTAGAGAATAACAAGTCATGAATATACTTTATTTCTCGTTTCCATTCATGTCAATTGCAGATAAATATTTAGTCTTCTCAAGCACCAACTATCAAATATCTCTCCTGATTGTTGGCACTTGACAATCACCTCCCCTGAATTTTACTCAGGTGTAACTAAAGTCTGATTTAAGGGTTGTTTATATTTCACATCATTAATCAGAATCTGCAAAGTAATTCAATTAAGTGTAGTGGAGTAAAAATACCAGATTAACCTCTGAATTGTAGTGGAGTAGAATTACAAAGTAACAATGAGCTGTCATGTGGGTATATATTAATGCTGCGCATTATGGACACAAGCAATTTTCACCCATTTATTAATTATATGTTTTACATTTGATAACACCAATGTCATGGCAACTTCTAATTGTGGGAAAAACGAAAACGTTCAGTAGAGACGTCCCATAGAACATTTTGCGAAACACAATAGCCAGCATGTGTAGTTCTGGGGGGGCGTTCGATTCCAGTTTTGGATAGTCTGGCGTGGTTTCGTTCCATTTCAAACTGCTGTTTGACGCTAGGCGTAACCTTGGCGCACTGCCACTCCAACATCCAATCCCAGAGTTTGAAGATTAATCACGGGGACTGTAGTCCTAAACGATAGCTGGGGATTATGGGTAGTGTAGTGTCTTCGGCCATCCTAAACTCCTAGAGGCCTACGTCTGTTTCCGGTTATTTTTATTTTGAAATTCAGTTCCTGACGGACGCCAAAAGATCCCGAGATTAGGGAACTAAACAAATAAACAAAAACAAGGATAATTGTGTGTTATTGGTGAATAAATAACAGTGTGTTATTTTGAAAAGAATAAGAAATTAGAAGGAAAAAAAGATTTTAAAAATACAGATTTTAGTATTCTGAGGGTCTGAGCCCCATTTATTTTCCTCACAGACGGCAGCAAAAGTCCGAAATTATACGATTTAAAAATAAAAGGAATAATTGTGGCTTGATATTGAGTAAGAACATGTTTTTATGAACCACCCAGCTTCCGGTCTTCCTATAACACGTAATGCCGTGAGACTACCAATAGAAATACATTGCTTTTAAAATCGTGCTGTGCAACACGAAAAAAAAGGGGGAAATCGTGTTGGTGAACACAAATCAATAGATAAAAAATCGTGTTGGTGAACACGAAATGCCATGAGACTGGGTTGGTATGTGTGTGGTACAGTGTGTAGGTGTGTGTGTTGTACAATGCGTAGACGCGGCGGACAGACGGGTCTCAGTTGGTTTGGTGTCCTATGCTTATTTTTAATACTTGTAAATACAACTTTTGGCCCGTAATTTCAATTTCCCATTTCAGCGACCAGGAGAGAGGGGGGGGGGGGGGGGGGGGGGGGGGGGGATATATATCCAGTCTCTGATTGTGTTACGTTATTATGAGAGTGCTCTCATACTCGTTTGATTCTGAAATTGTACATATTTATATAAATATATGTGTGTGTTTATGTCCGCATCTGTTGACTGTTATTGTCTCATTATACCGCACTGTCAATGAATTAAAAGTAAATATATAAGTCGCCATGAACACATCTGTCCATCAGACAGAGAGCTGCTGTGCCTCCTGTCATCATTGATGGACGTCTCTTTAAAATGACCGCTCAGAGGAGAGGAGTTCTCATTTCTCTACCCGCCTGCTGCTTCCGCTCCTCTCTCCTCGATTCCCGTCCTCAGTCCTCCGCTCGCATCTCCTGTGGGCGGGACTAAGTATCGAGGATAGGAGTCGAGGAAAGGAGTCGAGGAGGGGAAATTAGAGTATTGAGAAACCTCTATTGTGGCCCCTGAGCCAAAAGGTTTGCCCACCCCTGATCTACACTGATGCAACACAACTCACTCAGCACATGTAATGATCCACTGGTGAGATAATAGGCTATTTAACCCAATCTCACGGCATTTCGTGTTATAGTCACGACATTTAATCTATTGATTCGTGTTCACCAACACGATTTTTCCCTTTTTTTCGTGTCACAGAGAACGATTTTAAAAGCAACGTATTTCTATTGGTAGTATGTTTCGTGCCTGCAGCACGTCTTTTTGTCCGTTCGGCTATTGGAAGACCGGAAACTGTGGTGTTCATAAAAACATGTTCTTACTCAATATTAAGCCACGATTATTATTTTTATTTGAAATTGTATAATGTCTGACTTTTTTTGTCGTCTGTGAGGAAAAGAAATGGGGCTCAGAGCCTCAGAATACTGAAATCTGTATTTTTTTAAATATTTTTTTCTTTCTAATTTGTTATTCTTTTCTAAATAACACACTGTTATTTACTCACCAATAACACACGATTATCCTTGTTTTTATTTATTTGTTTAATTCCATAATCTCTGGCGTACGTCAGGAACTGAATTTAGCATCATTGCGATACACAAGAGGTTTCTCGTGTTGGCGAACACGAATCAATAGAATACATGTCGTGACTATAACACGAAATGCCGTGAGACTGGGTTGGGCTATTTGCAAAAATGGGTGTTATAATGTACTTCTTTGCATCTTAAGCATATTATTGATCAATATTTCTGTAAACTTTATGTGGCTTAGTGCCAACCCACAAAACAACACAATAACTTAATCACATCAATGTTCATGTCTGACCTGCACAAATACTTATACTCAAATATTAGACTAGGGAGGTCCCACAATTTGGTACAATTTGCCCTCGAGGTAATTTATAAACACACGCAAAAAAATAAAAATAAATGAGAAATCTAGATCGCAAAAAATTAAACAAGCGAGTGCCTGTTTTTCCTGGCCAAGGTCAGGGTCCTTGAACACAACAAGAGCCTAACGTGTCAACACGTGGTATATGTCTCGTCTGACAGGGGTGCAGTTCTGACGGAGAGCACCAGAACGTGCTCCGGCACTTCCAAGCAGTACCTATAAGGAGCCGTACACATGCCGCAGTTTGTGCGTGCCTGTGTCTTTAGTTGAAAGCCCAGTGGCGATCTGTTCATACTGTCATACTGATCTTACAGTCAATAACTTTGTTCTTATTAGCATCTGGTAGCTAGCTATGCTAACGAATAGAAGAAGCTTTTTCTCCAACCAGTGAGGTAAAGGCACATCTTTATATGATCATTATAGTTATAAAAAATAAGAGAATAAAGTAAACAGGTATAAAATACTATATGACAATAAAAAAAGTTGTTATTAATAAACAAGAATACAGTTTGAAAGGGGAGTGATTTGTAAAATATCCATAAAGAAAAAATAAATCTGCTTACAGTTGTGTTTCATATGGATGTTGAGAGATGTATCCATAGATCTCTTCATGTTGCTCTCAAAGTGCACCAGATTGATGCTTATAACTTCAATATTTAAAAAAAAATCTTCCCGGGGAGCATGCCCCCCCCCCCCCCCCCCCCCCCCCCCCCATCCACTTAAATCATGTCCACTTGGATAGGAAACTAAATACTTTTGCACACATCTTGTGTCCATATCTTTCTGTTTTGGGGGTGATGCCACACCGTGCACGTGCATGCATGCACGAGTCATGGTGAGATATCTGATTAAGAGGTTGCTTTTTCTTTGCAAAGCATGAAAGAAAGAAGAAATTAATGGGCTGTGATTTTAGTATCTTTAAGCAGAGGTCAATAATTTGTACGGCCCTCGGAGGATGTTGAAAAAATTGAAATGGCCCTTGAGAGGAAAAAGGTTCCCCACCCCTGATTTAGAGGGAAACATGTATTCTACTTACGTTCTACAGTTGTGGCATTAAACACCTGGTTATTTTGGAACATTGTAACAAAAATGCAAAATAACTACTTTGTTTGGTATTAGTAAATCATCATGGTCTGGCTTTAATGTTTTTACAGAGGACACAAACACCATTTTGTTTTCCGATACAACATATGTTGCCATAAAAAAGTGAATGACAATGCAGTTTAGTTTTACGGGAATATTATTTTTAGGAGACCAGGCTGGGATTTTTTACCTCAATACTGATTCGACTCCCATAATATGTAGCAAGACAAACCTAATCTGACAAATGTTGATTAAATATGTCTCTGAAAGGCCATATTACTCTAAAGTTGACAATAAAGAAAGTTCAGCTTTGGACTTCTCTCATTTAGACCCTTTTTTCGTCTATTGAGGCCTGGTTGTTTCAGAGTTAGGGTTTGGGTAAGAGTCCTTTTTATTTGCTGCTAAAAAAGTGAAGCACTTCCCCTCTGGGGACCCATAATCTCTTGCTATTTGCTCATAAACCTGGACTTTTCAAGGAGTCCGTTGGACCCTTCTTGATGAATCGGCTGACATTTATGTTACTTGTGATAGATCTGTTGTCCTATTCATCAAACTATGCTCTATTCATCATTTTCTCAATGAACTCAATATCATCTCTACAAGGCTGTCTGATGCTCAGGTAAAAAATAACGAATGTCTCGAAGCTACTAAACCCTACTGCAGTGTGAATGTGTAATGCTATTGTTTATGATTTTTGTCTGTGTTTGCGAATAAGCCTGGATATTCTTGCAAAGCAATTTCCTGTAATTGCATAAGGGTGATAAAGAGATGTTAAAGGATGAAATGGGTTGAACAAAATGACAAAAGAGAAAATGCTTCTGCGATGGAGAAAAAGTGTTTTATGTGTTTTATTGCAAGAAAAGCACAGATTTAGTCACACAGATAAATGACTGCCATTTGAATGTTCTTTCATCATTTCTTGAAAATGGGGAAATAAACTGTAAATCATCCGGTAATGTTTGGCAAATTGGAAGTAAACAAAACTCTGCAACTTCAGGGAAATGATTGAAAATCCATTTATTTCCCAGAAAACTATGTCCAATTAACTATTGGAAAAAATACAAAATATGAAAAGTGAATGCAGTATTATATCAATAGAAAAGCACAAAAAGGAGAGTGTGTTGCTATGGTCTAGACTTCTGTTGGATTCGATAATTCTCCCCATTAACAGGATGAGCCCCGTGAGATCGTCATAGATTATGAGCATGAATGGTCTGTTAAAGGTGATCCTCGGGGGGACAGAGAAGTCCAGCAGTATGTCAGCCTCCCCCCGTCATCTGATTCGGTTTCTTCCACCTCCAGCATAACCTCATGAGGAGCCTGAGTAATGGCACAGAAACAGGAGTAATGAGAGAGCAGATATGAATGTGCATATTCCAGAGAAAGAGAGGGATGAGCGAATGATGTAGCTCTGTAAAGTCTGGTACACTTCTTAATGTGTAATAAGACCTCAACCAAGCACTTAGGCCTAGTTTCATGATCCATTCTGACAAAGGAAAATAGGATATTTTGGGTCTCTCTTAACTTTGACGAGTTTCAGCGTCTTCCGTGATATTCTTGCAAAATCGGCTGAGTCCGAGAAAATAGATGATACCCCAGAGTTCCTCAGGAGGCTGTCCAAATTGTAGGATTTCCTTAGATGGAACTTAGGGAAAAGGATTTCTGCCCGCCTGTGAAAACAAACACTCAATGTTTTATTGGATTTGCTCTAAGATGTCTTGTTACAACTTGTGGGACCCTTACTGCGGGCTTCTACTCACTGATGTGTGGAGAGCTGTAATCATTGCTGACTTAGAATCTCCTCAGCATCATTCATCATGCTACCCAACAACAGAAAGCAAATTACTACAGGGGAACCGTACCATGACGTGGATCAATATAATGAACACTCAAGGACAGGCAAACACCATTTGCAGAGGGCATACTGTACATGGACACACTAAAACTCAACATATTTTATCCAATGCTGCACCAATTAACCCTTAGCATAAACACATCTAAAACTAGCCTGTAATAAATACTACCTTTGTGCGGTTAATGGGTCAGTGGATAACATCTCACACTTATGTCACCACCTACAACAGTGTATCAGGGCCATTGAAAAAATGAGGAGATTACCATAAAGTTGGTGAGGGGGGTAATGTAAAAAGAATGATTAATCTCAGAGACTTTTGGAATTTCCATCTATCAAATTTATGACTGCATGATGAGAATATATATATAAGGTTTTTATTTTCCTTGTACATTTAACAGTAATCACATACAATATTAAATGTTTATTTAGCCATGATTCGGAACCTAATGTTAAGAATATTCCGTATTTCTTCTTGGATTTTTTTGTGGAAGTGTACCACTTTAATCTCTGAGAATATCCTTCTTTTTTTCCACAGAGATTAACAACAAAAAATTAGTAAATCGTTATTTTTTTCTTCTAAATGACCTCCCTTCTCAAACTACTCTTAGATAGATAGATGATAGATGTATACTTTATTGATCCCAATTTAGGAAATTATTCTTGTTACAGAAACAGCAGTGTGTTCTTTTTCATTTTACTAACACTGGCCCAATGTTAGAGGTCCTCTTGGCCATGATTTCTTACTGAATTTAATTTGATAAGAGCTTGATGCAAATTAAATAAGACTGCAAAATGGCATCATCCTTGTAGCAGCTGACACTTATGTCAATGCGTGTACAAGAATAAAAAAACAGCTTGCCATGGTTTTCCCCACATTCCTCTTCAACATTAGGACTCCCCACCTACCCCGGCTTCAGGTTGCTGAGCCAGAAGCTCATGCGGCTGTCGGAGAGGCAGTCCTCCAGCGGCTGCAGCTCGGCTTTAGGGAGCAGCAGCAACGAGGCCAGGCGCTCTGAATACTCCAGCCGCACCACTGTGGCCGAGCAGTTGGTGTCGTACAGCATCATCACCTCAGAAGAGTCGTCCCTGAACATCATGGAGACCTCCACGCTGCTGGTGGCGTTCAGCTGGAAGCTGCGTGGCAGTGTGTGGAGCCTCTCAAATGGCAGACGACCTGATTTATGTGTCATTAATAAAAAGGAACGAGTTAACGATAACATATGAAAGTGAATTAGCGTAGAAAGAAAATGCACTGCTATTAAAAAAGCTGTGTAAATTTACAACCACCAACTGTCACAAGAGAGCATCTGCTCTACATAAATAACAATGACTGATGAAGAAGCAGGTGCTCAAAATTCTGTGCAGTGGGTTATATTGCAATGACACAATGAGAACGCTTTCTAATTTTGCTGCAACTCATTTCATTTAATCTTTTCTCTGAATGTGTTTCTGTAGGTGTACGTTTTTCATTTCGAAAGTGATTCATCTGTCTGGATTTCTTTACACATTTAGGGGACACGTCAACCCCCAAATTACCATTTGTATATCAATTAAACACTCCATGTTAGAAGAATCCAAAATCGGAGAAAGGTTGTGATGAATTTAAGTAAATGGGAGCCGCGTTTGAAACAGGAGAACTTTATCCAGACAGCTGCTTAAAACTCCTACACAGGTCTTGCAGTATAATCCAAGCCTCATTTATCAAGTTGTATGCTCAAAACTTCCCAAACACATGCATTTTCAATTAAACCTTAGGAAATTATAACATTTGCGCACCTAAACAAGTAGTCTCACTCTTTCGTAGGTGCGCCATGGTACGTTCAAGTAGGGTTTCCTCCAAGTGTTTTAAAAAGTAATGTTAAAATAAAAGCGCGATTGCTTGACAGTAGTATGGGTACGACTGTATAAATGTGACTTGAATTATACTGTATGAGTTGTGTGAGAGTTGTAAACTAATAGTATACTATATTGCTGTTGTTAAACGCGGTCCCCATTTTACGCAATTCATAAAGACTTTTCTCTGCTTTTGATTATTCGTTCACGGTTAAGGAATATCTGAAAAACAAACTTTGGTGAAGAACTCATAGAGGCAAGTAATTGGTCTGAGTCATTTTAGGGATATTCCTGTTCAATGTATTGAAATACTACCTTTGAAATACACATAATTGCTAAGTTCAAGTTTATCAGAGGCTTCCAAGTCTTTCATCAACGTGTCTAAGCTGATGTTAAAGGCGGAGGGTCCAGTTTGCTGAGGCCTGGACAAAAAGCTGTCATAGTCTAGTAAAGGTTTCCCATCAACATGTAGGCTGTTCCAAAGTCTTAACTGAACGCCAGGATGAACCCCATCCTCAGTTCCATTTCTCGCCTCTAAAACATTATCTACATCGGCTCTGTCTCCAGCATCTGCCCCTCCGATGTCCCCCTCTCGTGTGGCCCCAATCCCAACTTCAGTTTTGCCTGCGGACTCTGCCCTTTGCACCCCATTGTCGCCCCCACCCTCCTGGAGAGCGAGGCTGTGTTGCAGATCTGTGAGAGCAGATATGGTGGCTTCCAAGCTCTGCTCTGTAGAGTTGGCTGCCAGCCCCAAGGCCTCCAGGGCCTGGCTCCGACTCTCGGACCCAGTCACTTGGGACAGCAGGGCCAGAGCAGATGCCAGGCCCAAGGGCGAGAACAAGATGTTGTGCTGGATCTGGACACCGGGCGTGGAGTTGGCTCTGGTGGCAAGGTCACGGTAAGGTTCAAAGGCCAAGGCTGTGTTTAGGGCTGATGTGTTGAGCTGCTCATTGATCTCCTGTTCCATTCGCAGAGGCCTGCTGAAGACTTTTTCAGACTCTGGTAGAACCGACCCATCTGCTTGGACACCCGTTAGCAATGCCATCATTGTAAAACGATACAGAACGGACATCATCGCCTCTTCTCTTGCCATCCTTCCTCGGCCCTGATTCAGAGACGCTGCAGGTTGATCTCACAAAAGACCGGCCAAACTCCAGCTTTGGGGATGTGTTGTTCTCGTGGCTTCGTACGGGGGCGGCGGTGGCGGTGTTGAAAGTATATCGATCTTTGGGGCTGAGCTTTTGACCTGTGGTTTTAGCTCCGAGCAAACAATGCTGGCATGTTTTTTTGGTTTCTTAGAATTTCAGTAGGTGTGTGCGTGTGTGTGTGTGTGTGTGTGTGTGTGTGTGTGTGTGTGTGTGTGTGTGTGTGTGTGTGTGTGTGTGTGTGTGTGTGTGTGTGTGTGTGTGTGTGTGTGTGTGTGTGTGTGTGTGTGTGTGTGTGTGTGTGTGTGTGTGTGTGTGTGTGTGAAAGAATAATTATATCTTCACAAACAGTTGATAAGCTTTAACTATCTTACAGCATACAACAATTATAAAAAATAGTATACATTCTAAGTCTCAAGAGACACACTGAGAGTGTGCAAAATGTCAAAATCCTCATTAAATATCATCTTAAACTCACCAGTCAATACTGTTTCTTATTAAACAGCAGGTCATGTGGGATACTCAGCAATCCACAAAACGCTACATGATGCTCCAACGCCACCGTGTGGTTGATAAAGTCAACTGGAATTGAAAGTATTTCTGCCACAAAGAAAAGCATTTTTTATATGCAAGAAAACAACTCTCCAACCATGTGTAGTAAGACCAAGCAGCTGACAAAATATGTAATAATGGGGAATACAGCATTATGTGTTTTCATATTTTAATTGGGAGCAAAAAGCAATTACAATCATTAAATATTGCCCTAAGGGGAAAAATGTGAGACACAAATAAATACTTGAACCAGCTCTAAGTGTCTCCTTGTGCGGCTTGGAAATTGTGCTAATAAGAATACTGTATGTAAACATCTCTTTTTCGTCCATATGCTTTTCAAGAACATCCTGGCTTATTCGCCAACACAAAAAGAAAACTCATTAAAGAAAGTTATGTGCAGTAGAGTTTAGTAGCTCCGAGAGTTGAGGATATCAAGAAATACAAAGAAACCCGTTTCCTAACCCTAACTCCAAATTAATGGAGTAGCTCATGAAAAATAAGATGTGTCAGGTTTAGAGACTACACCTCTTAGTGACAGATTTTATCAACTTTTATCAGATTTGATTTGGTAGAATTGGTAGATGGGTCAATGACGTTTATTGATTTTCAACAGTCCATTTTTAAAATGCAAAAATTAAGAATATCTTTTAACATTTTTATAACATTCAGAATGTTGAGCACGCATAAATCCATATAACAAATAATATTTAAGTGATTTTAAGTGTTTTTTCTTCTAGATGAAACGGCTGCGTCCTTATAAAAAGTCATGTAACAAATAAATTACAACTAACTATTTTTACAACATGTCAGTATTTTTTAGAGTTTAGAAACAAGGAATTTGCATTCTTTTAGAGATTTTGTTAAAAGTAATCTTATATTTTGGTTAAATAATGTCAAAATTATCATTTTAAATGAAGTTGATGGGATTATTTTTTCCTGTAAATAAAATAAAACAGAGATAAATGTTAAAACAATACAATTCACTCAAGCATACTGTATCAGTGATCACTTTTTAATCGATAGACATTTCATACATTCTTTCTATTTAAATACAGTAAAGGCAAAAAGACGGACATGATCAGTGGTCGCTCCAAATGACATAAAGATCATACAAACAATAAATGACCATACAAAATGTTGAGTTCAAACACATGTTGTTCACAATTTGGAATAACAACATTTCAATAACATTTTTGAAATACATTTTATCTCAAACATTTAGAAAACAATACATTTAAAGCAGTACAAATGTATGACTTTTTACATAAAGCATTTCATTTAACAAAAAAAGTATGGCTTTTAGTAGGATATAACATTGTTAAAAACCATGTCTTAACAAATCATGTAATGTTTTACTTTACAGATTTAAGTGAAGTGCACAATATGAACCAACATTTAATTTGATATTATTATTACCCTTGCTTCAAATGGGTTACAGGATTGCCATATGTTCGGGCCTTTCTTCAACCCCAGGCACTATTGAACTTTACCCAATCTTGGCTGCTCAATTTAGAGAATTGTGAGGTTGCTGGCTCAGGTTCTGCGATGACAGGTTGAACATCTTTCCTATCTTAGAAAATGATGTCAAGAATTTGTGGCCACATTAATAAATTATTTTCACCTGACTGCCGCATGCAGCTAACCTGGACCTCTTCTTCCACAACCTCGAGGACCTGACCTATATAGGGAAGTTCATCATAGGTAACAATCACAAACTTTCCACTGAGGTCTTTTACACTGCCGTGTTGCCTTGGTGGATTAGGAGTGCTTACCACATCCTTAGAGTGGCTCTTGGTGTTCCTCATGTCTACCAGTTGTGGCTGGTAACATGAGCATGGCTTCATTTCCGCATGTCTGCAAAAGCATGAAACCTGCCTGTAACCTGGTGAATCTTTAAAGTGCCCTTCACTGTTGCCAATTTGCCTGGAATCAGCTCATCATATTTTTCAATGATTTCTTCGCTTATCCAATGGAAGGTAATAGCTGAGCCAGTCTTTTTTTGCTAGCATCTCATAAACATCCAGTGGAGTCTGTAGGTCGCCCCCTCTTTGGACATAAAGATCTGCATTTCTCTTAACCGCACCACCAATGCCATCTGGGGCTCCCTTTCCATGGGACTTTTCTGAGTAGTTCCATGTAACTTGTGTGAAATTACAAAGGAAGGCAACAGTGCTGAGGAGGTAAAAGTTTGCTTTGTTCCTGTACTGTGTACAGGGCCCATCACTGATTACATGTAATACTGTAATCTGGGGGCAGGTTGCCCGAAGCTCTTTCAGTATGGGCTCCAGGTGGGCCCACACTGCCCGCTCATCATGGCGGAGGCTGTCCGACAGTGTGGCATATGACTCTGTGCCATTGACTGTGCAGTGTGTAATGGGGCTTGCTTTCTGCTGCCTCCAAAATGGTAGGCCTGTATTTCAGTACTCACCTTACATGAATAGTTCTCTGAAAAATCAATGTGTAGAACTGCTTCAGTGTCAGTCAGATTTAGTTTGAGGTCACGAAACTGTTCTGTTTGGTGTATCCAATTAAATTGATGAACGGCTATATGTTCAAGCTTTTTCTGGAACAACTCTCTTAACTTCTGGATTGCCCCCGTGTATGTCTGCTTTAAAACATTTGCAAAGTTTTTCTCTCCTTTTGTTGATCTGACGCGCTCCCATTGATCCCAAGAAACTTCGCCACACTCTGTCTCAGGAATTTCTATTTCTTCAAAGCAGCAAGTGGGACATTCGCGGTCCATGCATGCTTTATTTTTACGATCACACACATCATACTCAATAGTTCTGAGATGCTGGTTGTTTTAAGCAACCCTCTAGTAGCAAGTTTGTTAACCAAGAGGCGGACATTCTCATGTTCCACACATGCACATGTTTCTCTATCTCTATTTTTTGGCTCTGTGATGTAAAAAGGCTGCCTCCTCACAAATTGTCTGTATGACATTGAGAGATGCTCTTTGACCTCTTTTTTGTACTGGGCATTGAGCTCAGTGAGGGCTTGGTTAGAGGGCTTGGTTAGAACCCTCCTTTGCATTCTCTTTTAGTTTTTCGTGATGGTGTCTTTTTTCACTTGCAACAGATGACTGTTTTCGCCTCTGGACAAAAAATGGACAACAGCTTGCTCTCTCTCAGCCGAAATGTTGGGCCCTTTGTGCTTTTCCCCCCCACTTAAGCCCACTCTCTCTTTTGCCATTAACCTCTTTCCACTCTTTCGACATTTTTCTTTAAGTCTTCTCATTTATGCAAGCTGTTTTCTAAGATGTAACACCTGCTTTTTTATTGTATTCTTCTCTTTCTAAAGTTTTTTGCAACGCCTTTCTGCAGAAGCTGTAGTAACTTTCTTCTTTTCCTCTGGTGTGGAAGATGATGGGGGATTAAAAGTTTCATTTAGGGGTATTGGGTCCACCATAGCTTGTCCTGCATTTTCTGGCTGTCCTTGTTCTACATCTGAAAAGTTCTCCATAGATGGTGGTGTAAGGTCGAGCAAAGGGTTTGCAATATTGTTCCTTTCCCTGTAAGTACTGGATGCAGCCCTCCATTTCTCTCTCTGTTTCTTTCTGTCTCTCTCTCTCTGACAGCTCACTTGCCTTAACATATGGAATCTTTCCCTGCTGTTTCCTTCTCTAGTAGCTGAAACATACATAAATAAACCAAATGTATAGCATCATACCATTTATCTATGATGAATAGCCTATTTTATCTCGGATGGTTGATAGATGACAGAGAAGATGAAAATGTTAACAAAAAAGGAAAAGCAACAACACAACATACCTTTCTCTTCTCCTTGCAAGGTACTCAGATCTTGCTGCAGGGTCAGAATTAACAAGCTGCCTATGGCAAGCGCTTTTTATTTTACTGACAGTGGCATCTGTTCAAATAGAATAAAACAGTTAAAAATAAATAAATAAATAAATATTAATTCATAATGATTACAATAATGTAATTAATTGCTCTAATTTCATGATATATTAACCATAACCCTAACAATTTTTTCAAAGATGAATAAAGTTGCATAAAAATGATTCATAATGAGTCTAAAGTAAAGTACTATAACTAAGTATATAAATCCTCAAATTAATATTAAAGCATAAAAACTGAAAATGTATGGCATATTTTAATCATAATTACCCTTCTAAAACGGTCGCACCACATGATATTTGGTCACACCAAATGATATTTGGTCGCACCATATGATATTTCCAAGTTGAGTCAAGTTTAACAGACACATATATAGCTAACTGAAGAAAGCACGCTAGCTAGCTACATGAAATCACTTTGAAATGTATGATCAACATGTAAAATTGTATAAATAACTACATATTCATTGTTTACTTGAGGTCATAAAACATTATATTCAAATGTGGCCACTACATTCTAGTCTACAAAAAAGTAATTTTTCTGCAAAATTGAGAAAGAGCTACAAACCTGCTAGCTGTGTGTGTGTGCTAGCATTGATCCCTGGCAGTTGGATGTATGATGCTACTTCCTGTCCTTCAATGCATTTCAAAATAAAAGTCCCAAAATGACAGTTCTCATTCATAACACTCCGTTCGATGTCTCACTATGGGATGTGCCTCAACGCGTATGCAAACAGAAGCATCAATTTCATTACGCCAATCCTGATTGGCTGGTGATCTTAACGTCTACGTCAGGGAATCCACCCACCCTTTAAGTAGCTTGCGCTACGTCGCAGTGTCATTCAAACACCTCTTCTCGCTTCAGAGCACATCTCGAATTTCAGTAGCCGGGCTACCTTAACGGTCCACAGACTGAACCCAAGCTGACATTCGGTCGACGGGCGCTTGCCTGTTACTTTTTGCTTTGCAGAAGAATTGAACAAATATCAACACACCAGTTAATATTGTAATCTGCCCCGCCGTTTTTTCTTTCGAAATAACGGTAAGGTTTGATTTTTTTCTTCAAACAGTAACATAATTGTTGCTAGTTTATCCCTCCGCGCCGACACCACGGCGAGCGAGGACGGACTCTTCTCTCCCTCATACCGGAGGAGACGGAGATAAGAAAGATATTACCACACCAGTTAATATTTTTTAAAGAAAAATCTACCCCGTCGTTTTTTCCTTTCGGAATAACGATAAGGTTGGATTTTTTTCGGTAACATACCTGTTACTAGCTTGTCCCTCTGCGCCTACACCCCGGCAAATGAGGATGGACCCTTCTCTCCCTCACACCAGAGGAGTCGGAGGCTCGGATGCTCGGCTCTGCGGCTGCGGGTTTAAGATCTCGGGCACGGACTCACACCAGGTCTGCTCGTCCTGCCTTGGGCTGGAACACGCCCAGGAAGCTATCGATAGCTGGATTATATGGAGGAGGATGAAGAGGATGCCTCTGAGTTCCTCTTATCCGACTCGGATGAGCACGAAGATGACATCTTCGTTTCATCTGCCCAGGCTGCCAAGCCGGAGGCGATGTCCGCTCCCCCGGGCGAAAGCACACCAGCTTCGCCCTGCCTCAGTATGGACTTGCAGGCCGTGTGCCAACGCGCTGCGACCAGGCTTGACATCCCCTGGCCTGAAGTGACCAAGGAGACCTCCAGATCTCGCTATGAGGGGAAGAACTTGCCCCAAGCAGCGAGGATGAACAGGCAGCTTCTCCCAGTCTTTCCAGAGATGCTGGACGAGGTGTCGGTCTTGTGGAGAGACCGCCCTTTCAGCAACAAGGCCCCAATCCAGGGTGCCTCCTCTTTGGACTGTGACGGCATGGAGAAGTTCGGCCTGCTCCGCATGCCGCCCATGGAGCCGCTGGTGGCAGCTCACCTGCAACCGCGGCTGGCTTCGGCACCCAGCAGGAACCCCATGCTACCGGCAAAGGCAGACCGCTTCCAGTCAGCAATGACCGAACGAGCCTATAAAGCTGCAACTTTGTCCGCCAGGGCGCTCAACGTCTCCTCGCTGCTGACCGCCTACCAGGTTGAGCTCTGCGAGGACATGACGAACAAACCTGAGCCTGCCGTGTGGGACGAAATCGCAGCGATCACGGACATTTGCCTCCGTGTGCAGCGCTGTACAGTCCAAGCCACGGGCAAAGCACTGGGGATAATGGTGGTACAGGAGAGAGCCAGGTGGCTTAACCTGACGAACCTTCCAGACCGGGAAAAAGAGGACGTCTTGGACATGCCTATTGTTCCCGAGGGAATATTTGGCTCCGCTCTAGCTTCGATGCAGCAGCGGTGTGAATCCAAAAAGAAGGAGGATGAGGCTCTCCAGCTTTGTCTTCCCCGAAGGGTCCAGCCGCCGCCTTCAATGGCCCCGCGGCAGTCCTTCGCTCAGGCTGCCTCACGTCCTGCCCGTTTCAAGATCCCGAAACAGCAGAGGCCACAGCCAGCCCCGGGTCTCCAGCCCAGACACGAGGCGAGGATGAGCTGGCCAAGAAAGTCTCCGGTTCCGGCAGCAGCCGCTCAGGCACAGCCGGTCCGGACTTTCAGCCACCAGACGAGGAAGAAGAAAAGGGCGGCCTGACAGCCTCCTCTCCTCTCATCGATAAAAGAGCTGGAAGTTCCCTGTTCTCCAGCTCCAGAAAACGTTCCAGTGTTAGATGCTCATGTGTTTCCGGAGTGCAACCATGCCCCCATCTTCCCGCCGCCTCAAGTGATGTCAGACCGTCATCCTCAAGTTCACGCCATGAGGGAAATGGACTTAACATCAAAGACAGCAAGCTCCGCTGCTCGTTTAAGTCACACAAACACATGTCATCACTATTGTTTCTTAATAAATCATTTTCCACTGTCGTTTCCAGGCTTAAAGCCAAGGGCGCAGTCAATAAAAATGAAAAGAAAAACAATAAAAACAATAAACAGTCTGACGTCTACCCCCCTTCTAAGAGTGGCTGCTGCCTCTCTCAGAAGGCGGACGATGGACGGGGCTGTGAAGTTATCACCACCACGCGCATGCGCAGTGTCGACCGGGGTTGTCAACCTGGGGTACCACCGTGTTCAGACACTAGAGGGCCCCATAACACAACAAATAAAGACACAGAGGGCAGATGACAGGGATGTGACATCTCCACTCGCTTTGAGAAGGGAAAAGTGGGGGATGCTCACAGATTCTGCTTGGGTTTTCAAGACAATAGCACGGGGTTACAGACTCCAATTCGCTGTCACCCCCCCTCACTTTTCGGGCATTCTGCATTCGCAAGCCAGGGGAGAGTCAGCCAATATTCTGGAGCAAGAGATTCTCTCGCTACTAGAAAAGAAGGCTATATCTATAATACCCTCCGAACAGAGTCAGAGCGGCTTTTATTCCAAGTATTTCCTCGTTCCCAAATGGGGAGGGAACGGAATTCGGCCTATACTAGATTTGAGGGCTCTGAACAAATATCTCAAAAGATACAAATTCAGAATGCTCACTCACACATCTCTGTTGTGTCTCGTGCACCAAAACGATTGGTTCACATCAGTCGACCTGAAAGACGCGTATTTCCACATCCCAGTATATTATCCACATAGGAAATATCTGAGGTTCGCCTTTCAGGGTGTCTGTTACGAGTACAGAGTACTTCCCTTTGGTCTGTCTCTCAGCCCACGAGTGATTGTACGGTGTACGGAAGCCGCGATAGCCCCGTTAAGACAACAGGGTATTCGCCTGGCAACTTATCTGGACGATTGGCTCCTTCTCGCACAATCGGAGCAAGAGGCTATTACGCAGACGAATGTCCTCGTAAAACACCTGCTCGACCTGGGTTTCATAATAAACACAGAAAAGAGCATGTTGTCCCCAGCCCAGACTGTACTCTTCCTGGGCCTACGCCTGAATTTGGTGCCCTTTACAGCCCGCCTGTCAGCAGAGAGAGTGAAAGCCTTCAGGGCTTGCCTCGCTCATTTCCAGCCACGCAAATATGTTCTCTTCAGATCATGTCTGCGGTTACTGGGGCTCGTGGCGTCAGCCATCCTGATGGTACGACTGGGATGCTTACACATGAGGGAGTTTCAGCGCTGGGTAGCTGCCCTCAGACTAAACCCTGTGCGTCATGGCGCGCGGAGAGTGATGGTCACTATGAAATGCGTAATGGCACTGCACCACTGGCTGCACCCGACTTTTCTAGTCCGGGGCGTGCCTATGGGTGCTGTCCTATCGCGGAAGGTGGTCACCACAGACGCATGTCTGACGGGCTGGGGGGGTATATACGAAGGTCGACCTGTGAGGGGTCTCTGGAGCAGAGACCTCCAACGGTCACACATAAATTATCTGGAGCGGTGTTCCTCACCCTGAAACGCTTTCTGCCTTTTCTCAGAGGACATCATGTCCTCTTGAGGACAGACAACACGACCACAATATCGTATATAAACCGCCAAGGGGGTTTGCGTTCTCTCCAGTTACACATGCTGGCACGCAAACTGATCTTATGGAGCTGCGGACGTCTCCTCTCTCTAAGAGCGACGCACGTACCAGGAGTGATGAACCTCGGGGCAGATCTGCTGTCCTGGCTCTGATACCCCCAACTCTGGCCAGAGTGAGAGAACAACGCCACACACTGATCCTAATAGCTCCACACTGGCCTGCAATCAGGGCCGCCCCTCCCTACAGGCCAATCACGCAGGCTGGAGCCCCGCCTTGCGCAGGGGGCCCCGCCCAGAGGGCCTCAGCTGCTGTGAGCAGTTCTCCGCTCAGTTCCCCGCGCACCCCCCGCGAGAGTGAGAGAGAGGTGACAAGGGGAGCACGTCTGTAACCCGACACCGTTGCAATGAATCGACATCTAACCAATCACGGCTTTGATACGACTAGTGCAGGTAAAGAGATGTCGGTGAAAAGACAGTGTCAGTCCGGCGCAAGCAAGAGGGAAACAAAACAAAACATGAAGAAACTAGAGCATCACTCGAAGGTGGGTTATTGTATGAGTCAAATGTACAACTTGCGAATGTTGTATAAGTCAAATTGCCGATTGCCATATTAAAACATTAGCTGCAATTCACGACATGAAGAAGGCAGTCTCTGCATAGCATATAGGCCAGTGACCAACAACTGGCGGGCCGCGGGCCACATCCGGCCCGCCAGACATTCTCATCCGGCCCGCACGACGGGGGTTAATGTGGCATTGGCGGAGTGGTTACTGCGTTCGCCCCCCACCCATTTTTTTTTTACCACGTCTCGTGAGTAAGGTGCAGTACCGGAGTCCAACAGAGAGGCAGCAGCTGCGGGACAGTAGACTGCGTACTGCGAAACCTTCCCTGCCTTGAAGAAGAAGTGATCCTTCGTTGTGAAGAGTCTGCTTTGTGCGCTCCGCACCACAGCAGTTGCCCCGCTGCGACAGAGTCCAACAGAGAGGCAAGAGCTGCGGGACAGTAGCCTAGAAGCAGGGTTGGGTTGTAACGGAATACATGTAATGGCGTTACGTAATCAGAATACAAAAATCAAGTAGGCTAACTGTATTCAGCTGGCGTTGCATTTGATAAACGAGTAATCTGATTACAGTTACTTTCGTAAACCTGAAGTGAATACATTTTGGAATAGGCCTACTTATTGGAATTATTGGTGGAAAAGATTCCTCACAAAATGTAATATTCATTACCGGCAGAACTGTGTGCACACTGCACAGCGCTGCAGCATGTCTGTGAGCGAGAGAGATATGCAGCGTGTCTGTGAGGCCCCGCCCCTGCACGCAGATGAGAGACAGAGAGATCTCTTTTAAAATATATTGAAAGTTAGAAACGGAGATGGTTAGATAAAATGTGCAAGATAACGTTTATGTAGCTTTTATTTCTTGTCGAAATGATGACATTTCATAACGGGATCAAAGTGAATGGCCTGCTGCTGCTGAATGCATGTTGAATGCTGAATGCAAGTTTTAAAAGTGATTACATCGTTTCAGATAATAAATAATAATGATAATTCATTCTATTTAGGGGCGCCTTTCAAAGCAACCAAGGACACCTTACAATTCATAACATATTCCAAGGAAAGGTTTTAAGTAGGGATGTCCCGATCACCTTTTTTTGCTCCCGATCCGATTCCGATCATTTGATTTTGACAATTTGCCAATACCGATTTTTCCCGATCCGATCTTTATGCAATGCTTTAAGAGAAAAAAAAAGAAAAAAAGCATTCAAGTTGTCCCTTAAGATTATTTTTTTAATTTAAATTGGATATTCTATCCAACATGGATATAGCTTCTTTTTTTCACAGCAGCATTGGATCAGTTCAGTTGTGCAGCATTGGATCAAAACAAAATAAAGCTTATCAGTACTTGTTAGCTTACTGCTACAATTAGACACTGCCCCCTGCCCATTCTGTTGCCAGATTTGAGAGAAATAAGCAACCAGGTCTATGAAAACAAGCCCCAAAGAAGCAACACATACATGATGTTGTGTCATTTGAAACCAAAACTAAGGCCTCAGGATGACTTTAAGACTTGAACATGGTCATTTTTGTTTTGTAACATTGAATACAACATTTAAAGAAAGTATTTATAAAAATAAATAAATAAAATCCCGATCCCCGATTTTTTTCCTCCCGGTTCCGATCTTTTGAAAATCACGTGATCGGCTCCGATCCCCGATCACGTGATCGGATCGGGACATCTCTAGTTTTACAAAGAATGCAGTCCGTTGTGTTTTATGTGGGGTGCAGGTGAGAGGGAGCTGTCCAGAATGACACCAATATGTTGTGTTTGAGTTCTTGATAAGCCATTAAAACAGTAATACAAGTGTCTCCTGTGCACCAAAACATACCCATCTGTTATGGAAAAATAAAGTATTCCAAAAGTAGTCTAAAAGTAATCTGAATATGTTACTTTTTTAAGACACGTAACTGTAACTGTATTCTGATTACTTTCAGAGCATGTATTCAGTAATCAGTAACTGATCACATTTACAAAGTAACCCTCCCAACCCTGCCTAGAAGTGATCCTTCCCCCCCCCCCCCAGGACAACAACTTCAACATTTTGGGCTGTATAAAAATCGCTGACCCTCAAAAGTGTCGATTGGATACATTTTGGCCCTTGGACAAATGTAGTTGGTGATCCCTGATATAGGCTAATGGAGATGCAGTTATTTCCAGCATTCTTTATTTATCATTCATTCAAGTATGTTATGCCTTTTATCTGCTAATGTACAGGAGGAAGAGTGATAAACTGTCTGTCTAGTTGGCTTACATAACAGTTAAAGTTTACAGCCTAAAAAACATGGAGCATTTTTTCCCCTTTTATTCATTTGTATGTCAAT
The DNA here is from genome assembly GCF_949606895.1 of Notothenia rossii. Lineage (NCBI taxonomy): Eukaryota > Metazoa > Chordata > Actinopteri > Perciformes > Nototheniidae > Notothenia > Notothenia rossii. The sequence goes on along the minus strand of NC_136906.1, from coordinate 57,207,203 downwards.
TTGCACATTTCATGGTGATGCAGCCTCTCCCCTTAACTCCTAACAGTCATCCTCATGTCAACCACAACACAGAGAAATACTGATAGAAATGTGTGAGTAGTTGTTGATACATTGCTGACAGAGGGAATTACATTTGAATACAGATTTAAGAAATATCAGTTTTTGAGCATGTAATAAGCATGTTTTGTCTTGACTATACTACAACTATATTATAATAAAAATAATATAGTATTTATATTATTTAATTGATTATGATTATTAGTAGAAGTAGTTTATTTGCATTAATTATATTTTAATCTTTTTGAGGCTAGTATTTGGCAGGAAATGCAGACGTATTCACTAAACGCATACTGAACGACATACATGCATATTTACCATTTACCTCACTGCATATTTGCAAAGTAGCCTACTTTGTTACCAAAAAAAAATGTTTCACTCCTGTCGGTTGGGGGGGGGGGGGCCCTCATCTCACAAAAGGTGTTTGAGGAGTGGCGCCTTCAAAAGGGACACATCTCTTTTCAATGTCCTGTCGGGGTGATTCTGTCATTTCTACAGGACCTGATTGATAAACACAGAGCTTTTTCTACGATCAAAGTGTACCTGGCTGCTATTGCTGCATGCCATGTGGGCATCCCTTGGTCTGCCGTTTTATGAAAGGGGCTAGCAGGCTCCTCCCTGTTTCCAGGTCACTGGTGCCCTTATGGGACTTGGCAGTTGTTTTAGATGGGCTCACTCGACCTCCATTTGAACCCCTGGAAGAAGCTGACATGAAACACCTGTCACTGAAGACAGTGTTGTTACTGGCTCTGGCATCTGCCAAGCGAGTCAGTGACATTCATGCACTCTCTGTACATCCTTCATGCACTCAGTTTGCCCCGGGGCAAACGAGAGTGTTGCTGAAGCCCAACCCTGCCTTTGTACCTAAGGTGGTTGGCTCATGTACCTCCATTGACATTGAGGCATTTCCTCCGCCACTGTGTTCCTCTGAGGAACAGCAGCCGAATTGGCTGTGCCCAGTCCGTGCTTTACCCACCTATATGGACAGGTCAAAAGAGTTTCGATGCAATGACCAACTCTTTGTATCCTGGGCTAACCCTCATAAGGGCAAGCCCGTCACCTGGCAACGGCTCTCCCACTGGATTGTGGAAGCGATTGCTCTGGCTTATACGAGTCAGGGTTTGCAGGCACCAACGGGCCTGCGTGCTCATTCTACTCGTGGACTGGCTACATCCTGGGCTTTGTTCAAGGTTGTTTCCATCCAAGAAATTTGTGCAGCAGCGAGCTGGTCCTCACCGCTCACTTTTGTCCGCTTTTACAGGCTAGATGTCTCTGCTCCAAGTGTGGCCCGCGCAGTGCTGGGCACCGTGTTGAGTCAGAGCTCTACCTGTTAAGTTCTGGTTGTTTTGGTGATTTTCGAGATAAGCATGTCTCGCAATACGGGAGTTTCAATATCCCATAGTGAGACATCGAACGGAGTGTTATGAATGAGAACTATAGGTTACTTACGTAACACCAGTTCTCAGAGTAACATGAAGTGAGATTTCTCACCAGACGGCCCTCCTTGCTAAGGTGAAGCGAGAAGAGGTGCTTATTTTGAATGACGCTGCGACGTAGCCCAAGCTACTTAAAGGGTGGGTGGATTCCCTGACGTAGACGTCAAGATCACCAGCCAATCAGGATTGGCGTAATGAGATTGATGCTTCTGTTTGCAAACGCGTTGAGGCGCATCCCATAGTGAAACATCTCACTTCATGTTACTCTGAGAACTGGGGCTACGTAAGTAACCTATAATTTCTTGATGGTTGCACCACATGATATTTCATAAAATGGACATCATCGGACAAAGTATGTTAGAATATTATGAATAAAATATGAAAACAAATGCGTTTGAATTTATTAAAGGATTATTAAGGACACTTTAGAAATTATGCCAAATTAGGCAAAAATAAATTTTGACAGATTTAGGGCAATTTGAAAGATATCTTACAAACAGCAGTCAAGGCTGGATAGTCTCACGTATGACAATTTGACTGTGTAAATAACTGAAATATAATGACTGATTAAAGCTTTTGTAAAAATAGAGGGTGTGCATAAATATGAAAGGTAATACGTGTAAATGGTATATTTTAAAAGGTTAAAACTTTTTTTTTACCCAAGAAAAATCAGTTGGACAAAAAATGTAGGCGTCATGTCATTGACCCAGATACCAAATATTAAAGGAGTTGAACATACTTATTTTAAGCAAGGACATTGTCCATTAAAATGTTAACCAGTTATTTAAAAGTACAACAGTACCCCAGTCAACCTAAATCAAGGAATCAGTTTAGGTATGGGAATGTCATTTTCTTTTTGGACAGGGTTAAAAGAAAAAACATGATTGGGACATCATCAATAGTCTGAATATTTGAACATTTTTTTGTTTTGTTTGCAGGTTAGACGTGAAATTGTGGGGAGAACAAGCAGACACAAAGGACTCAGCTGGCTGACTCATTAATATTATTCAATACCTCCTATTTGTTTAATAAAACCTACTGCTGGTTAATGTTTGGCCCAACTGTCAACTGACTACCAGAGCTGCTATATAACATTGGGTAATTTCTGACAAACTGTCTGGGGCAAAGAGGACATTCAAGGTAAGGATGGCAGGGTTTTTTGATATATAAAACAAATCTTTTTATAACTTTAGAAACTTTAGATGTATTGGACTTACATCCATTTGAAAAAAATAAAGTAGGAATGTTGAAACTTGGTGAATTGGTATGACATGTAAACATTCGGAAGTGTAGAGCTGTTTAAATGCTAAATTGTAACACCCCAACTAACGTCCTCTGATTTTCCCTGGAAAGTCTGTAAACATGCATGGGACCTTTGCTGGTTGTGAACTCTCAGCACTGCTGCTGGCTGCAGCCTGGACAGACCGCCACCACCACGGTGCTGATGGCTCTCACACCCATGAAAAATATGTTAGGTGGCTCAAGCTTTCCCGTTCCAATGCTGACTTTGCCTTTGCCCTTTCAAAAGCCTGAATGCCAACGCTGCTGCTGGAAAGAACATCTTCTTCTCGCCCCTGGGCATCTCCACCGCCCTGTCCATGCTGTCCACAGGGGCTGCTGGGGAAACCCACAGCCAGCTGTTCTCCAGCTTAGGCTACAGTGCTCACACCCAGGAACAGGTCAACGAGGCCTACGAGCATCTTTTCCATATGATGGGACACAGTGAAGAGCATCATCAGGTGGATTTGGGTTGCGGCGTTGCCTTTCAAACTGGCTACACTCCTCTGGAGAAGTTCCAGAATGATGTCAAGGATGACTATTTTGGTCGGATCTTCACCGTTAACTTTACCAAACCAAATGAATTGCTAATAGAACCAACAACATGATCACAGATGTGGTGAAGGACCTGGACCCCAGGACGATCATGATGATTATCAATGTCTACTTCAGAGTTAGGACACATGCCCCTTAAACTACACAAGAGTTCCTTGTGTAGTTTAAGGAGCTCTAACATGCCATGAATATGTAAAATAAATCAGAAAGATATAAAAAAAAAACGAGACAATCGTATTTTCAACATTTTGTGAAACCACAATGCATTACTTTTACACCCCTCATACAGGACAGTGGGTGAAACCCTTCAATGCTAACCATACACAGAAGGCAGTCTTCGATGTGGACGAAAACACAAAGGTTCAGGTGGACATGATGAAGAGGAAAGGTCGCTACATGTTCTATCACAACGCCGAAAATCCAACCACCGTCATTAAGCTGCCCTACAAGGGCAACACCTCCATGATGATCGTCCTGCCTGAAGAAGGCAAGATGAAGGAGCTGGAGGACTTGTAAAGCACTGGCATGACTCAGTCATCAGGAGGTCATTTTATTTTATTTTAAATGTATTTTCCTTTACAGTCGTAGTAGGTTTTAGATACAGGAACAGTGAGTTATTTTGCAGGATCATAGGGAATGTAATGACATGTGTTTGGCTTTAACGCTGAACAGGAGTATTTCATTTGAGTTACCTTATCTGGTATGGCTCAAGTTGAGTAAACAAGCTATAAATGAACTGTTTAATCAAGTAATTGTGACACTGCTGCTGTTCTGTATTTGATCAGGTCTGTGCGTCTGTCGCTGCCAAAGTTCTCCATCTCTGCTGACGCCTCCCTGGAGAGCACACTTAAAGAAATTGACATTTTTGGGAAAACCCATAAAAGCGTAATAGGGCTTCTTTAACTAACTAAGATACTGGACAACCAGATCCTCCAAACTAAAATAGAAGGGAAAGAGAAAGTGACAAAAGAGTGAAATCCTAAACTAAGGATGTCTGGCAGTTGAGAGAGACAGAGAGAAATCTGCCTTCCTTCTTATATGGATCATTTCATTTGTGAAGATCTGGAGCACCTGAGCAGAGAGGTGGAGCGCGTAACTTAGAGTTAGGGTGCAGTGTCTAAAGCTACAGCTTACAAAGAAGCAATACAATATTCTCCTTTTACAACAAACACAATACGCTCTTTTTTTTTTTTTTTTGTAACGTTGCAATCCAGCTAGTAATCCCCAACTGTTATAAATGTAAAGTAAATGTAAGGGAACAGCTACATTTGTTTTCGTATCCGGATTAGGTAATCCCGTTACATGTTATCCATTACTTCCCAAACCTGTCTTTAGGACGTTATATATGTTTTTTCTATTGTATTTGTTTCCATTTGTTTTTTGTAAAACATGCTTGTGTCATAATGCGTCACATTGTCAAGTCTTTTATTGATATTTGTTGAATGTGCCCGATCATTTTATATGTTATTACCAGGCATGGATTGACATACGTCTCTGTTTAGCCATTTGTTGCAACATTAAAGGAAATGTTACTTGCCTGCACAAATGCACAACTAAACCACAAATTCAAAAACAATCTGACAATAATCTGATTGAGACTTCTAAAGATGGTATAATGTATTTAGTTGTTACAATAGTCAGTGAAGACAGATAGGGTTTGTTTTCTCATGCAAACCACAGCACACTTCCACAGGCCTTTAATCATTCGTGATAAGATACAGTTGAAACAGTTGATATGTGATGATTGAATTATATTTCATCAGGCATCTAAGGACCAATGACAGGTGTGACTTTAAGCTGCTTGCTAGTGCAATGTTTGTGGCATGCATTCCCTTTGTTAACAGTGGTGAAGAAACAACAGTCCAATTTGTGCAGCCTAGCAACTTAACTTAAAAACATTGAATTATAAAGAAAATCTTTGAACTTCACAATTATAGATCAAGCTTCAAACATGCGTATTTGGTAGTTTACATTTCTTTCCTGTTATTAGTTTAAAATGCTACCTCAAGGACATAAGTGTGATTTCACAGTTCAACTCTTGAGATGACATTTATGTGTGCTCAATAAACCATAAATCCTTTTGAGTAAGCTAAAAGAGATACACCTCTGAAAAAATATATTAGTAAATGCATTACTATACAAAACATCTACTATACAAAATAAAGCATAGAGAAACTTAAATATAGGTGATAGATACACAGCGCAAAGAACAGTAACTACTGTACAATGTGCACTCAGAAACCACAAATAATCTTTAAAATGTGATAGACAGTTGGGGATTAAAGCTGCCAAAGACGTCAATTGGATAAAAATTGGGTTGAAAGTCAGATTTCTAAAATGTCCAAAGGTGAACCTCAATTGATTTTAAGGTGGTAGTATATTTAAACATCTGGTAACAGGGAGGGCTCACTGCAGGTTGAGTCAGAAGTTCATTTGAGGTAAGATGAAGTAGCAGTACAGCAGGATCCACAGGAGCAAGAGCATTTCCAGCTCTAATGGGGTTATGTCACAAAAGGCTGCTGGAGATTGAAAAAGGAATCCTCTTTCTCTGTTGGACAGAAGATAAAACACAGAGTTTTCCCTCATTAACAAGATAATAACCTCAGAAAAAATACAATGACAACTTTCCTCCTGATTCTGAGATAATGATCTTGTTAAATCAGAAAATGTAGTTATACTGTATCTTAGCATTACATGGTATATGAAGCTTTTGAGACCATATTTGAGATCCCTTCTAATGGGGTCTTGTTATCTAAAACAGTAGTCTGACAGAAGAATGAAAATGTTAACATGAAGCGGAAGGTTTCATCCACCTCACAGGTAGTTCTCAGTTTTAGCGTAGCTTTACTAGCATCAGTTGTTATTGCAGCCAACTAAATATGTTGTTTATCTAGGAATGAGAATACTTCTGCTTCTCTATGTTTCTGTGTTAAATTGAAGACCCATTGTTTTAAACATTTTAGATAACTACAACTAATATAATCAGGAAGCCTGAAAAATAGTTACTTCTCTTAAGTGCTTGGCTAATGGTCAACCCTGCTTGTATTTTCAAATCCTAATTGACATAACCTACCCGAATGACCAAGAAGTTGCACTGAAGGCAGGATGGACGTTAACACCTCCGTTGGTGTTATTTTTGGGGGGAGTTTTGTCAGGATGGCCTCCTGTTGTTGCCTTATTGACAGCAATTTTACATTTCTCAGTCTTAATGTCTCTGTCGTTAAGCTCTGCAGTTTTGACTTCCTCAAAATCCATTGGATTCATGACTTCACCATTGTACTGTTCCTTGTTTTCTTCTTTAGAAGATAAATCATCTATTTTTTGGGCATTGTATTTCCCATAATGTTCTTCTTTTGAGTTTGTTGTAGTTGCATCAGCTCTGCTGACTTCATTTACAGCCTTGTCAGTTATTATTTTTCCATTTTCTCCTACCTTGGCACTACCTCCCCACTTTTCCCTCTCTTCCTCCTTTACATTATCCTCTTCAATTCTTTCTTCCCCCTGCTGCCGTTCCTCAAATGTCGCCCCATGTTCTTCCTCTTCATTTTCAAGCACCTTTTTGCTCACTTGTCGACATTTTTCAAAAAGCCCTTTTTCAGTGTCTTCCTCAAACTCTGTATTCCAACTAGCGGCTTCGAAAACCCTTGTGTTCTTGGATTCATCTATGAGAGCATCCCTTTTATGATGTCCATGCATTACAAATCTAGCATTTTCTGTGTTCTCCCTCTCTTCCTCGGAGTCATCTCCAGCGTCATTACTCTGTCCTCTAACAACTCCCTCATCTTCCTGTTCCTCCCTGCTGTCTTCCTTTGGTTCTATGTCAAATGCAGCTATGCTGTCTGCCACCTCTGTGGAACTCCTTTCATTTTTGGCCCCATCAAACATCCTATGAACCACTAACTGATCCCTGACTTCTGATGCAACATGTTGCACTAGGGAATCTTCTTGATGTGTACATCCACTGCCCTTTAAAATCTCACATTCTTCCAGATGTTTTGATTCAGCATGCTCTCCATTCAGAAACATTTCTTCCTCCGTTTCCTCTTCAACCCTCGGAACTTGTTTTTTTATCTGATTATATGGTTGAAAAACCTCTTTATTCAGATCAAGTATGTAGCTGTAGGCATCCTCCTCGTCTGAGTCCAGTGCCGACAAGCTGTAGATTCCTTCCTCTGAGCTCAAAGAAAAGTGACTTTCGTCCACCCTTGGCTTGCTGTACTCCTGATCCGCAGGCGCTTTCTCCATCCATGATCGGATATCCTGGTTGGCAACGCCTGCATCCAGTGGACTGGGAGGCTGTAAAATGCTTCGACTACTGCTTTTCGATTGGTTGAATGGTGACGTGGTTTCAGTTGTGTGAAGTGAGGTGGCACAGGGGCTCCCTTGGGATCTCCTTGCCCACCGTTTCCACAGTAGCTGTTCACTGCTCTTCTTCATGCCCTGGAGCAATGCTTGGGCTTCTGGGTCATCAGCGAGGGTTTCTCCAAGACTGACAGACTCAAGTGATCCAAAATGTGGGATATCAGGAACTTCCATATCTGTTGTATCATCCTGTAATATAGGGTTTATTAGTGATGGTACACTATATGACTAATAACTCAGAAAAAAAGTCTTGGTTCATGGTGTTTGTGAATGAGTTTGCTTTGAGGGTCAATGGAAGAGTTTGACATTGAAATTGAAAATGAAATTTGCAGTTTCTCTCTTTTATGAGAGTTTTATGATAATTAATGTCACCATTGTAATCATTTAATTAGAGAGGCTAGGCTTGGAGCGAGCAAGGCAAGATGTTTCACTTGTATTAATGCAAGCTAAGCTAAGCTAAAGTAAACTAAACCAACCAGCTACTGGTGGTAACTATATATATATAAAATACTTAAATGATAGTAATATAAATGTTCTCATTTTACTTTCAGAAAAGAATATAAAGGAAACATTTTTGAACTATTCACTGCCGTACTAACCTCGTCTTTGTCTGGACAAAACCTCAGGAACATCGACACATAGGTGATGATGGACTGCTCATCTGGTGAAGTGCCTGACACATCTGCAGATAGAATAGTTTCCGTTTGTTAGCGGGTTATTTCACCACACTGAATATACTCAACCACAATTAAAGTCCTGCATTAAGAATATCACTTAGCAAAAACATATAGTATACTTTTGAAAAAGTATACTCTTCAAAATAAGTACTTAATGCATTAAAGTCACTGTAATAATATTGTATATCTTATAATTATTATTACTTATGCAGCAATGTAAAAGCGCGATTTCACTGTTGAAGTTTGTTCAGCTGGAGCATATTTTAACTATTTTGTATGAGAAAAATCAAATCAAATTTGGTGAAATCAAAAGTAGAAAAGTGCATTAAAAAAAGAGTAGCTCAAATTAAAATGTAAAGGTTCTCAGGTAAACATGCTTCCACTATATCCTTACACATTTCACTATATCTTCATATAATGTTCTGAATAACAAATTGCTAACTAAATGTACTGAACATTCCAAACCTGCTAAGGAGACCATCCTGCTGGGGCCACTTTTGGGCTCTGTGTGATACTGCGAATATTATAAAATTGGCACTACACACAGCAAGGATCTCTGCTGCTTTAAGTGAGGTCTTCTAAATGAGTCTGCAATGGGACAAGTGCTTCTGATTTATTCCTAAAGCCCTTTGAAAGGGGAGATCATTACACCATGATGGGCTCTAAGCACATACTTAGTGTAGTACTGTCTATGAAGAAAGATATTTGTCTTAGTGGATATAAATAAATGAATGTGATGCACTTTCTATTCAGTAAGCTTTTACCTTCAGGCTCCAGCAGAGGTGGTATGTCCAAATTGTGATGGGCTATCATGAAGGCCAGCTTAATGTTTTCTCTTGGCTCTCTGGACAGGCTCGCCCTTAGGTCAACCAAGGCTGTGTTTATGGACTTAATCATAGCGAGGAAAGCCAGCCCACTCCTCCAGCTCCTCCCAAAGTCACGAACCTCCACTCCAAACCTACACATTTAAAATTGCATTTAATAGAAAAATCACACAGCCAGTTCACACATGCTTGGGTTTGGGAGCCTTTTTACTCCAAAAATGACTTTGTAAGCAGTTGGATCTTTTTCAGACTCACTTTGATGTGCATCTTTGGACCCATCGCAGTAGAGTCTTGATTGCTTTCCCATGGTACTTTAGCTCTTTGGCAGCCTTTTTGCATTTGCTTGGCAGGGTGCTGCAGAAATAGCTGCCAATGTCATTTGGCGGGGGCGAGAGGTCGCTGGAGGAGGGGTAACTGCTCATTGATAAGGAAGAGAGGCTAGAAGATAAATGTCTCTGGAGGCCTGCTGTCACTTCTTTTACCTGCATTAGAGGAAAAGGGAGGAGTTGATGTAGGGTCAGCAACAAAGACAAATTGCACACAAGGAGTGAAATTATACATTAAGACATTAGCATGATAGACAACGGGGGACGACACCTGCCTGGAAATACAGGATCATGTTCCAGACAAGGTTAAGAACAACAGAGGGAATCCCATCAGCAATGCCAGAGGCATCGATGCCAAGCAGCTTCACCTGAGAGACAACATGGAGGAGACGTCAACTGAAATCTTGTTTATCAGGATTAATGTTATTGTAATAGGCCACACATGAAAGCACTATCAATTGATTGATTTACAAACGAAAAACACTAACATGTCTATCATCCAGGAAAGCCAAGGCCTTGGAAATGTTGTTCAGTCTGAAAATGCGTTGGGAAGAAGACCTAAACCTGTAAAGCTAATAAAAACATTAGGAAAGGAACATTAAGGAGAATAGTTTGACCTTTTAGGACAGGGGTGGGGAACCTTTTTCCTCTCAAGGGCCATTTCAATTTTTTCAACATCCTCCGAGGGCCGTACAAATTATTGACCTCTGCTTAAAAATACTAAAATCACAGCCCATTCATTTCGCCTTTCTTTCATGGCGTGCAAAGAAAAAGCAACCTCTTAATCCAGATATCTTACCATGACTCGTGCATGCATGCACGTGCACGGTTGTGGCATGACCACCAAAACAGAAAGTATTGGACACAAGATGTGTGCAAAAGTATTTAGTTTCCTATCCATGTGGACTGATTTAAGTGGGGGGGACTTAACTTCCTCTAGGGGGGTCCTCACCTCCTCCAGTGGGGTCCGGGGGGCATGCTCCCCCGGGAAGATTTTTTTTTAAATGAAGTTAAAAGCATCAATCTGGTGCACTTAGAGAGCAACATCAGGAGATCTATGGATAGATCTCTCAACATCAATATGAAACAGAACTGTAAGCAGATTTATTTTTCTTTATGGATATTTTACAAATCAATCCCCTTTCAAACTGTATTCTTGTTTTACTGCCATATCTATTTCATACCTGTACTATCTGACATCACATACATCGTAGCATTAAAGTTCACAGTTCATTTATTATAAAACATTTTTTTTACATTTTTATAAATAATAAAAACTGTGTTTATTGGGGGAGGGAAGGAATGTCAGTAACACTTAACAATAATTAATGCACAGTTAATAACAATTAACAATAATGTTGCATACAAATCTGTTTTTATCTCACTCTATTGCAGACCCGGCGCCGTGGGAGGGAATGTCGGTAACACTTAACTATAAAGTACACAAAATGTGCTTAGTTACTGAGTAGTGAATAAGGAACGACTAGATAGTTAATGGTTAGTTAATGAGGAGTTCCTCAGTGACTGCGATTGAAGAACTGATGGTTAATTACTGGTAAACAGACTGGGGGGGTACTGTATTAATGAATGATTCGTTAATGGTTAGTTAATGAGCTACTTTGATTGAAGAACTGATGGTTATTTATTGGTTAACAGACTTGGGGGTACTGAGTTTCCTGTCTTCTGTTTTTGTAGTGATGTGACGTGCAACATGGATGTTAAATGACCATGTGTGTTTGTTGTCCTCAGGTATGTTTGTATTGTAGTGACCCGGTATAGGGTGCTGTGTGGGTCACTCTAGCATCTCCCGTCTCTCTGCCAATCACAGAGCTGCCCAGTAATGCTGGTTGGTGTGCGGGTCTGTGGCTGTGTGTGTGAGTTAGGGAGTGGAGTACTGAGTGATGTTGAACCTGCGACCTGTAACCTGTGACCTATGAACCTATATCTGTATGCTATCAAAGGAGTTAATAAACCAAAGGCCTGTTGAGCCTGTTGAGCCTGTTGAGCCTGTTGGGCCTGTTTCCGATTCCTATTGTGGAACGTTACAGTATTATATTTGATTACTCAAAGATACCGTATTTTCCGGACTATAAATCGTGTTTTTTTACCTGTCTGGCTGTATCCTGAGACTATACCCCGAAGCGATTTATTTATTTAATTTCGTCTGACTGCGCCGTTCAAACTCCGGCGAATAGACGGCCCAATATACAATCGTGACAATTGAAAACTGCTGTACCACAGAAGAAGAAAAAAGTCACGTAACTTTCCAGGATCTTGTGCGATGAATCGACACAGCTTGGGCTTCAGTGACGACCGACACCATCCTGATTCTGATGGAGATTCTGAGCACACCCCGAGCAGGACATGCTGCTTCATCGACACCGGAGTTGGCGGAAGTATTTAATAGCGACTGTATAAATACAGTGAGAATTCCGAGTGGCTAAGATAATTAGCGGCTAGGCTAATTATGTGTATCAGTATTATGTGCCGTAGCTCATTAGGCGCATTCACACCGCAGTACTTTTCCCACAAAGGTTCATGAGAACTTAGTTCATGAGAACTCTTTAGTTCTCATGAACTAAGTACAGATCGCGTTCACACCGGAATAAGTTCCTGAGGGAAGATTACGCAAATGAAGCCGCTGACGTCGCTTCGTCTTCTTCCGCTTTGGGTTTACTGGCAGTCCGCAAACAACTTCACGGCATATACTGCCAGCTGAAGTCCCCCGAGTTGGGGACTGGCTTCAGTAGAAGCTGCTGGGACTCCCAGCAGCTTCTACTGAAGCCTTCCGAGTAAATCGCCAGAACGCCGACACCTCCCCATCTCCACCACTACTATAAATGCCAGATGACATAGGAGATGCTTCGCTGTCCATTCTTCCACATAATCAATTGATAATAAGTCACCTGCAGTTGTGAGCCGTTAAAACATTGATGCTCTCTTGTTTTTTTTATTTGCCCATAATTAAAGTGCAGAAGAGTGCAGCTTTGGGTTTTGTTTTGTTTTATTTTATAAAAGGTCGTTTTTATTTTCATTTTTTGTAATGTTCCTCATGTAAACATTATATAATCCTATATTACTTTTTTCAAAACGTTTAAAAAGTTGTTTCAATTAAAATGTAAACTTGAGTGGCTGTAGATCCTTCATTATCATCAACAGTTTTTGTTTGTTAAAATGCTAAACTAATGATAAGATAATGGTGAGTTAATGGGTAACTAACTCCTGTTTTTGATTTATTACTTGACTTGAGGGGACACAAACTGCTAAAGTAACGTAAGGTAATCATTAGGTAATGGGTAACTACTCTTTTTGATGCATTACTTTACTTGAGGGGACATAAACTGCTTAAGAAATGGTAAGGTAATCATTAGGTAATGGGTAACTACTCTTTTTGTATGCGTTATTTGAGTTTCCGTACCCACACTGCATAAGTAATGGTAAGGTAAGTAATGATGACTCAAGCACAAGCAGTAATACGTGAGTCGGATCCACATCCACAAGTCGATCCAGTGTGGGACCCAAGCCAGCCGAAGATGGCCAGTTTAAAAGTGCCCTACAGCAGCGGACCATTGCTTCAATCAAAGTCACCCAGGAACTCCTCATTAACTAACCATTAACGAATTATTCATTAATACAGTACCCCCCAGTCTGTTTACTAGTAAGAATCCATCAGTTATTCAATCAAAGTAACTAATTAACTAACCATTATTCTATAACACATAGGTTTGAGCAAGCTCTCTGATTGGTCAATAGGCGTGTTTGATTCCACGATCAAACAACGATCAAATAGAACGTGCCTAATCACAAAGTATCCAGTGGCTTACACACGCCACTAGCCTACCGAAACTACTTCCATGAGCCTACATCGTGTGGTTTCCATAGCGACGTTTAGCGACACACAGCCGTTACACTGTTATACATTGTCTCTCGTTGGAAATCGGTAGCTACAAAATGTCAGATTTTAAAGTTAATTTTGATTTGTTGGGGGCCTCAGTATTGATGAATGGTTGGACATGGACACAGACCACAAAACCAACGAAAGATTTGCGGCTGTTTCAACTGACGAGTTGAGTGCGTTGGAAAAAAGTCGCAACGAAAAGAGTACATTGGCGTCAACTACCTGGGCTGTCAAATGTCTCAAAGCGTTCTTAAAAACCCAGGAGAAAATGGTGGATTTCGGAACAGTGTCCAAACCGTTACCATGGGAACTACTTTCTAGGAACTACTTTCTGACGGAGATTAACTCAAGCAAAAGCGTAGGTTTGGGAGCAAATTAGCCCACATTATGAAATTATTTTACGATATTGTTGATTACAATGATAGTTTGTGTAATAGAATCGCAATTATACACTTGAGGCCGTTCTTGAACGTCATTATTGGTACGACAGTACTGCGGCAGGACCGAGGCACTTGCGCCTGAACGAGGTCAAGTTCTTTAGTAACTGGCTCATGAGGTCCTCTCGTGTATGATTGCTTAAATGAATCATTCATTAATACAGTACCCCCACCCATTCTGTTTACCAGTAACTAACCATCAGTTCTTCAATCGCAGTCACTCAGGAACTCCTCATTAACTAACCATTAACTATCTAATCGTTCCTTATTCATTACTCAGTAACTAAGCACATTTTGTGTACTTTATAGTTAAGTGTTACCGACATTCCCTCCCACGGCGCCGGGTCTGCAATAGAGTGAGATAAAAACAGATTTGTATGCAACATTATCATGGAATGCTAATGAACTGAACTAAAATGGACCATAGGATAATTAAATAACTTAATAGTATTTTAATATTTTTCCAGTATTTAGCTTGACTCTTACTAGTTGGCACCCAGACAGCTCCTCGAGCAGAGCCATGAGTATTCTTCCATCTTGAATGTCTGTGAACAGGTCGTACACTTCAATCGGAGGTTCACGCTGGAAATGACAAATGAAAAACCTTATTGGTGATTGCATTTATGAGCTGAAGTATAATGGTTCAGTAAAGCTGTATTGATTTCTGACTTACTCTCTGCAGAAACCCATTCATCCACCTGGTGAAGGTTCTCCTCTGCACTGCTTTTTTCTCATCTGGGAAAGAGAAAACAGGGACTAAGATGCAGTAATTTACCAATCAAACACTGTTAGAATATGTTAATGCCCGCTTTAACTCTGTAGCACATTTGTGGTTTGTGCTGAAGAACGTGTGCATCCCGGCTTAATGGATGACAGGCTTGTGCTTCTGGATGGCAAAGAAAGTTTGAAAGAAAAATATTTATTGTACGAGAATGCTCACAACAAAGTCTGTGGATTATCTTTAGTAACTGGCTCATGATTTCTGGAAAGAGACCTTGCTGAGTTTTTCCAATTGTACTTTTGGGAGATTAGAGCACCATGAGCCCAGTGCCATTTAATTCCACTCGATAGGAGAGAAGGCAGACAGCCCTAGAGCTCATATATCCAACTCTCACAACACAAATCTAAATTGATATACTTCAGGTCAGAAGAAAATAAAGTATTTTTGGGGCTACCTAAGTGTATTCTGATATAAGACAACATTTAACGACAAATTAAGACCTATTTTACTTTTGTTTCTCATGTTTTACATGCTACACAAGCAAATCATGTAAAAAAAAAAAAAAGTGTGTAGTATTAGGCAATCAGTTGCCACAATGCCAAATACACCTACCTGGAAAATCCCTTTGAGGAAATACATTTAAGGAAGAATAAGGTAATAAAATGTCTCTTTTTGGTAAATACAATTACGGTTTTCTTGATTTAACGTATATTACCCTACCACACAGTGGGTTAATATATGAACCATTAGCATGAGTCAGTCTTTCATTTCACAGTACCTTCAGGCTGCTGAATATGTTGAGCCTTCTCTCCCATGGACTTCTTCTGTGGATCCCTGTTGGCCTTGCCCTGCATTCTCATTCAACTTCACTTTTCCCACATATTTGTATGATCCATTTAGGAGATACAGATCAAAACGTGAGACTCTCTTAGCAATTAGAGGTGCTCTGAGGTTTCCTGACTAAATAAGGATGAGGCATTGTAGGCAAAGCGAGGCAGGGTATCTTGCCTGAACACGCTAGCTTCCACTCCCTCTGAGAGAACTCAGCCTGAATCCTATTGGCAGGCTACGGATCATAAAACTATGTGGAGGCAGTCACACAGAGTTAAAATGAGGGAATCAGCTGGGTTTACTGTGGTGGGTTACAGCTGGTATGGTTTCCCTGCTGAGGTTTGTAATACATCTTTATTGTTCTCATTACAGATCAGCTCAGGCTTTAGGGAGTGAAAAGTCTTACTCTCTCTTCAGGAATCAGCAGATGCAGCCAGGATTTCCTACATTATTTTACATAATATGCGTTATTGAGGCAAGTGGAAACGTTATATTATGGTTTATAGTTAAACCTGGAACCGAAACTTGTTTAAACGTAAAAAGTCTGTATAGGCCTCTTCACCATCTTATACCCAGTGGTTAGGCTACTCAAATCCGTTACTTAAGTATAAGTAGAACCCATGGTATAATAAAGACTTAGAAGTACAGACTAAATTAAAAACGAACACATTTCAATACACAGAGAATAAAATAATCTAAAAAAACAGCAACTAAACACATTATTACATTTGAGAATTAAACAAGCAATAAAATAACATAAGAGAAAGTGTTTTAAAAGTAATTTAAAAGACCTGACAGTTTGCAGCCCTGCAAATATTCTGAAATCAAAATGTAAAATAAGAGTATTTAACAAAAAGAAGGCCTGTGTCCGGCATCAAAAGTACTCTAGAGGGCTTATATTGTAGAATATTTTCTTTTATATTGATTTTCACCCTGAGGAGTAAAAAAAACTATGCCTTATGTAAATGTAGCATTCTTAAGTAAATGTAGACTACTAGGTTACCATCTACCACTGCTTCAACCAGACTACAAAGTGAGGCCTTAAGGCATTTAGCCCTAAAACAGCCATGTCTTATAACAGCATGGGGGGCTGCAATGGTGGGAGTATGACATGTAAGCTACTGTGGATACATGGAATTACAATTGAGTCTTGTTGGAGTAACAGATTCATGTGTTCAATGGTTTTTTAGATGCCCAAACACAGCAGTTCGTAACACTCAATGCCATTAATTATGTCATGTTAGTCTCCATAGTCGCTGGCAAGACGTTTGTGGGAAATTGAGTCTGGTTAAACTTTATGTCATGAAGGGGCCTCTCATTTTGGCAACCCCACTGCACCACCTTCAGTAAAAACTGTAAACTGTTTAAACTAAAAAGTCATTCCAAATGTGGCTTCGCCTCTAAGCCAACGGTACTTCTGGTAACATTACTTTTGGCATCTTTAATATACTTAGTAAGTCAGACTGCTCTAACCTGTCCGACACAAGTCAATAACTATTTGACCCTTCTTGCCTGAGAGTAAACCATTAGTTTTCCTCACTCATGTATAGTGTGAATGTAATCTCATGCTTAGGGTACACTCGTGTTTTTTGCACTGAAAAGATCAAACATACAAATAGATAGGTATTTCACATTTCATTTAGAGTAATTATAATAAATCCTTAATGAAAGAGTAAAGTTTTCAATCATTCAAAAGTATCTGTTGGAGCCTAAATTCAAATTGTGGAATTAATATGTAGAATGAAATTAATACAAAACAAGCTGTGAAATGTGGCTTTGTGACCTACTTTTTATTATAGTTTTCTATATTTCTCATCTGAGCTCGGCAGGGAACTTCAATACATGTTCAATCAATGTCATCTGAGGGGGCAGATTTATTGAAGAGACACTTATAGTTTGGTGGACAGTGCAGGAAGAAACATGTTTTTATTGTCAATTATGAGAGCTATTTAGCTTCAACAACCTGTGTTCTATCAGAGATAGGAACAAAACAGTCAAAAATACACCTACAGGTGTTTTTATTGCCTATTTTTTGTGTACATTTCTAATAACTCAGTAAAAGTTAGCATGAAATTTCACCTGCATATTTAAACGTAGTCTCTGAAAACCTATAATACAAACAGTGCTCCAGAAATCTTTATTTCAGGAGCACCTGTTACCAGTTGTTCCTATCTATATTCTGAAGTTTTTTTTATTACATACATCAATAGGCTGGTTATATAAACATTGTATTTCAAAAAATGGTTGAAATGACTGTTTATTTCTTGAATTTTACATTGTGGTACAAAAAGATGTAATTTTTTCTTTGTGAAATACTTTAACTTTAAAATGACAAGAATTATTAAACCGTTAAATAGGTCAATAAAACACCTGTGTCTACTTCACAAATCACAAAGTAAAATCAACATGGGAACACTGCTAATCATTGCTAGTCCAAAATATATATTTTGTATATTTAGTAGGGATGCTCCGATCGATCGGTCACCGAACGAGATCGACCAATACTCACTCTCTACCGATCGATCGGTGCTCTCTAAACATGCCGATCGCATGACGTAAAAATACATGACACTTTCCTCTGAGCGCGGCAAAACAACGTCGCCAAAATGGCTTCACCGGTCTGGCATTGTTTTAAGGTGTCCGAAAAAGACAGTAAAATAGCGGTATGCAACGTGTGTGAAGCAGAAATCCTGCTGCTCCGCCCGCCGGACCGGTGAGCAGAGCAAAACACACAAGAGATAGACCTAACACACTTAGCTATTGTATCTACCTCTGGAACAAGCTAAACTAGTTATACATTACATTACATTGCATTTAGCTGACGCTTTTATCCAAAGCGACTTACAATAAGTGCATTCGACCAGGAAGATACAACCTTGAAGAAAACAGAATCATATAAGTACATCAGGTTTCATAGAGCCAAACATTTCAAGTGCTACTCAACTGGCTTTAGAAAGCCAGCCCTTTATTATTATATAAGTGCTTTGTTAGTAATTCAATCGCTCGAAGTGGAGTCTAAAGAGATGAGTTTTCAGTTTGCGCCGGAAGATGTGTAAGCTTTCTGCTGTCCTGATGTCAATGGGGAGCTCATTCCACCATTTTGGAGCCAGGATAGCAAACCCACGTGTTTTTGCTGACGGGAACTTGGGTCCCCCTCGCAGTGCGGGTGCAGCGAGCTGAACATATATTTATTCTTCACCGTCGGGTCACTCATTACTGGATCAGTGAGCTGCATGAGATGCTGTCAGGAGAGAGAGAGGAAAAGAGAGCGCTTCCGCTCATTTCTCCCGTGTTACTATCCAAAGTGAATGTAAACTTGAATAATGTACTTTATTTGAATGTAATAATTAAGTTGATTGTTGTTTCTGGAAGCTCCAGTGAATGAGCCCCATTAACTGAGTTTTAAACATCACTTTAAATCACTGGTTCTCAACGGGGGCGGTACCGCCCCCCAGGGGGCGTTCAGAGAACGTCGGGGGGCGCTGGAAGCAATATTTTTGAAAGGGGGGCGTTGAGGTGTTCTTGGGGGGCGTTCACGAATAATGTCTTTTTGTCATGAAAAACGCTGGCCACCCACAGCGTCTTTTCCTGTACAAAAAGCAGCTGTCAGCATCTTTTGTTGCTATAGGAAACCACAACTCTGCTTGCGATTGGTCAGCTGTCAGCAGTGTTATTACGGGTACGTTCGTAAATGCACGAACGGTCAGTCCGCTCGGACAACCCGTCTGTTCCGCCAGAGCACCCAGCTGTGAGCGCTCAGAGCGCAGCGCTCTGGACTGTGGAACGGGGACGCTCGGAGCGCTCTGAGCGCATTTACGAACGTACCCTACAAAAAGCAGCCGGGAGCGGACCGGAAGTCGTTGTAATTTTGGGATCGCGACTGTTAATAATCTGTGTCACTTTGTTAAATTTTGATATGTTTTGATATGACAAATTCCACTAACAGATTCGAACTAAGTGGTCAGTTTATGAAAATAATACCCGTTTCTATGTCTGCTACGACATGGAAGAGCTGGCTAGCCAGGCTGCTCCACACAGAGCTGTTTGTTCAAAATTACAACAACTTCCGGTCCGCTCCCGGCACGATGTCTTGTCATGTCACCAGCTAGCCCTCTAGCGTTATCGTGACACTACTTGTGGCCAAATCTAAAAGTCCACCTCTCCACAAGTCTCTCAATGTTGCAGTAAAGGCAATAAACAAAATAAAAGCCCACGCCCTGAATAACAGATTGTTCCGACAGCTGTGTCAGGAAAATGATGAGACCTTTGAGCGTCTTCTTCTCCACACTGATGTCCGCTGGCTCTCAAAAGGAAACTGCCTTGCTCGTTTTTGTGAGCTGTTTGACAGCATCGTGGAGTTCCTGGAGGAGGTGGATGCAGCTCTCGGGGAACAGGTGTCATCCAGCCGCTGCGACATCATGTACCTCACAGACTTCTTTGGCAAAATGAATGAAGTAACGCTGAAGCTCCAAGGAAAAGGAGTTACTCTGATCCAGAGCAAGGCGGTCATCCACAGTCTCACCTCCAGGCTGGATCTATACCGGAGCATAGGCAGGAGGCAGTTTGCTCATTTCCCGCTGTTGACCAAGGTGATCTAGCCTAGGCTACTAAATAATGATAATAATAAATAATACATGTAATAAATGTAGGCTACTCTATGCAACACTATATTTGTGTTCCTGGTTAGTATAAATAACTTATGTTCTGAATGTATTATGAGAATAAAGAAACATCAATTAGTAAACTAATTAGCAATAAAATAACCAGTTTAAAATCAGATGGTAACATTCTGCACCGATAACAATTTCCTGGTTATACTCATTGCAGGTGTCTGAGGCTCTTACCGATGAGCGCCTTCTCATTTACACAGACCACCTGAGGATGGTGAATGCCGATTTGAAGATCCACTTCAGAGGTCTTTTGGACCTCGATGTTCCCACCTGGGTGGTGCAGCCCTTTCAGGCGGACGTGGCGGAATGCGAGCCAGCAATACAGGAGCATCTCATCGACATCCAGAGTGACGATGAGGCCCAGGCTATTTTCCGCACCTCTGGCTGGGGCAACTTGTGGGTCAAATACTCTCAGCGTTACCCGGCTCTCTGGGAGAAAGCGAGGCTGCTTCTTCTGGCTTTCCCAACCACATACCTCGTGGAGCAGGGATTCAGCCAGGTCCTCCACATGCAGTCCAAGTACCGCAATCGCTTGAACTTGACGGCCTCAGGTGCACTGCGACTGAAACTAAGTTCTCTGCAACCCGCAGTGAAGAAACTGGCGGAGAACCACCAAGCGCAGGGCTCACACTAACCTTCCCCCCCCCGCAATTCGGCGAAATGCTCACACCTTTCCGACCTGTTAGTTCTGTAGGCCTAATGTACAGTTTTGTAGCCTACTGTTTGTTCTGCACTGGACATGTGTGAAATTGCTGCTGTTCCGTAGCAGTCTGTTTGTATTCTCTGCTCTTGTCTGAGTTTGTTTAACACTCATAAATATCATTTTAATTCACATTCACATGGCTTTTCTGCTCTCTGGTAAACTAATGATAATGATATTCCAACTGCCCAGTTAAATCAAATCTATTATTTGGCATTCAGTGACATTCTTTTTAAATGATATAACACAGAATTTTAGTCAACATTAATATTCAGGGAAGAAAATAAGTCTACTTATTTTGATGGGGGGCGGTAAGAGACCTGGATAATGGACAGGGGGGCGCTGGCCCAAAAAAGGTTGAGAACCCCTGCTTTAAATTGAAGATTTAAAGTGATGTTTAAATCTTCCATTTAGGCCCTGCCCACTCGATCGGGTCGGCCGATACTGATTCCGGCGATCGGCCCCCAAAATTGGCGATCGGAACATCCCTAATATCTAGTAATATAACTGGCCACAACCTCACTGCTTGTTTGTGTTCACTTACAAACGCGGATACTTATTTTTAAACCTTGGCTATTTTGTTAATCGTCTGTTTGCCTCTTTATTTAATATGTAAGTCTACCCAGTTTATTTAGCCTTTTTATCTGCAATATCCCTTTTGTTGTAACAATGTCAATTTCACTGCTATGAGATGACGTTTTATTTTATTTCTGATGCCAATACCTAAACCAGATTTCTCATTTGTTTTGCAAGTCATATGGAAATGAATAAAAAGGAAAATAGTTCATTTGTGTGATCTCAGTGAGGATAACATATTAAAAGCAGTTTAAACAATTACAATATATTTTTAAGTTGATATATACACACACCAGAAAATAATCAGTGAATAAGTGTTTTCTGATATTTTTGTCTGTAAAATACAGTGCGTTATTGTGACAGCTGACAGTGCTCGACACAAAGAGCTTCTGTTGCTCCAAACAATATTGTGCTGTCAGGAGTTTACTCTACATGCCTTAAGAAAAGCAATGGCTACGGAGTGAAGCCATCACCACCGTGGAAAGCAGGTATTGTCTGTCCAAAGAACATCGCACGTGAACCTCCAGAACCTCGAGAAGTCACGCCTTTTCATTCTTTTAAATACTTTCTGCAGCCTTGTTGTGCACACAAGCAACGCTTCATGCGAGGAGCAACTTCACAAGGCTGCAATGATGATAACATGGAAGAGTGACACATACAAACACTCATTAGCATATGACATATCTAACAGTGACAACAAGAATAGAGTTGAGAAATCTTAAGTGAACAAACGGCATTTGCATGTATATTCACATTTTTTTATTAAAAGCAAATATTAAAATGTGGATTGGGACAATGAATCAAAATGACAAAAAAATTGGGCCAACTCAAGAAACGCCTTAAGACAGATGACATTACTCCTGACCTTCTAGCTGAAACATGAAAATTAGAAATACTTCACCGATATTATGGAAAGCTTAATGAACAATCTTAAGTTTCTCAACATATCTCTTTTCCAACTGGGACAATGTGTGATTAAATACACTGAGTGCTATGGAAAGCAATCCATAACGTTTTTTTCTCGTTGTATAACAACAGGAAGCACATTGTCTTTGACAGGTTCCAACTGTTGTTTGTGCTTTTTCATATGTAATGCAACTCTGGTCTCAATCTCCACCATTGCTTCATGATTGATGAGCCCAAAATGTCTCTACCAAGCAGCACCAACACCAGCACCCCGAAGAGGGAGTCATTTCCTCCCCATGATGAAGCTTGGAGCCTCGGCATCATCTTCGGCCTCCCTTTCCCGCTCCCCATCGTCTTCTGAACTGCTTTCCGAGCTCTTCTCTGCATCGTCTTCTCCTTTGTTTTTGGACTCGAGTTTTGCCATCTTTGCCATCCGCATTTTGCGCTTCAGTTTTTCCCGCTTCTTCCTGCGTTTCGCTGTTCTATCATCGGCCGCTTGTTTGTTTAGCTCCACTTTATCGAGATATTCGATGTCCTCATTTACTTTCTCTGATATCTTTTCCAGAAAGTCTTGCCTTTGGTACTCCCTGCGTCGGAGGTGCCGGTAAACGTGGAACTCCCCGCTGCCCGCACCGGCGCTGGAGCCCATCACATCCCGGACGAACTCCGGAGGAGCCCGCGGGTTCCACTCCTTTGGCCGGTCTGGGATGGGAGCAGGCTTATCCGGGTTCCGCATCAACCTCTCCAACTTCAGGCGCTGCTCCTCCGCCGGAGTTTTGGCAATTATCAGAGGCTGCGACTCCTTTCCTCCAGGTTTCCTTGGCTTGTTATTCTTTTGAGTGTGCGCCGCCATCTTTCCAACCGTTCTCAATGCTTCGGAATGCTTCAGCCTTCCTCTCTTCTTCCGGTTTGTTCAAGTCGCCCCGGAAGTTCTTTAGGGCTTCCGTTACCTGGACATAATTATTTTGCTCTTTTTTAATATAAGATTTTCCCAATAAAATACAAGTTGATAAGTTATGTGATAGTGACTGTAGTTGTTATGAATTATTTTTGTATTAAATTATCACACTGTATCTTGTGTGTGCTCTTGTGCTTGTTGTGTGTGTATCTTGTGTAACTACGTTAATTGACGCACGTATGCACCAATCGCAGATCACATGAGAATTTGTTTGGGCGCAGTTGTCCAATCAGCGTTCATGTCCCGCCCCATCTCTCGAACGTAACGTGTGTTGACTGCCTGGCTTTACTCCGGCTTGTTCAGAAGCAGGTTAGTCTATTTTTATGACATTTGTTCGCGTCTGATAAAGACAAAACTCACCAAAGATCATGAACAGTTTAATTCGAATTACTGCGAGGTGTTTGCGGCCTGGAGCAGCCGTCTACATGCCCAGACAGGCCGACGGACGAGTGTGGACGTCCTCGGCCCGGTTCCTGTGCGCGGCGGCGGACGTCCAGAAAGCCCTTGGAGATATTGTGCAGAAGGACAAAGTGGTTGTGTTTATGAAGGGGACTCCGGCCCAGCCTATGTGTGGCTTCAGTAACGCCGTAGTTCAGATCCTCCGGATGCACGGGGTGGACGACTACGCTTCGTACAACGTATTAGAGGACTCCGAGCTCCGAGAAGGTCAGCAAACTGAGATAACCTGTTAATGACATGACAGCAACAAGTTGTCACCTCTCAATCTAACTTGTTACTTTTACCTAAACTTCATAATGTTTGTCAGTGGAAGTGTTACTAGACATTTGCTTGTCATTGTTTTGACCAGATCATTGTTATGTCAGTCTGTTGCAGCTGTCATTGTCATTTATAACTATTTAAAAGGCCACCATACACTCCAGCCCTTCTTCAACGGCTCTCTATCACTAGATTTAGAGTTCCAAGTTTCCAAGTGTTACGTTTTTATCAGTGCTCTGCAGCAGCAGCAAAGGGTGGGGTCCTTTTTAAAAGTAGAACATGACACCACTACTGTGAAGATGTCTGTATTTTACTGCTAACACAACCATAACTGGAACCTTTCTTTGAAACAATGACATCACATGTCAATAAGGAACAAGGACATATTTTTTTCAGTTACAACAGGACTGCCAGTTAATGGGATTTGATCCTTTTAGGCTTGTGATGCAACAGCAGTGTAATGCCATGATAGGGACAAGCTGACAGGTTAAATTCTGCCAGAATCAAGGGCTATAAATTGGGTCAGGAAGTATTCATGCATTATTCCAAGGTGGTTAGTTGTATTCGCACCACATTTAAAGTCTAAATTAGCTACTTATGTTGTGTTAATTTATTCTTTGCAGCTCCAAATGTAACCTTAGTAAAAATAACATCACTTGACTGGAATGCAGCCTTTTCAAACCAACACAACAACAAACAACAACAAAGACAACACTCATATAAGATATTATATGGCTATTAGCTATATATTATATTAAATGTATATATCCATTTAACTATATCCAAAATCTAAGAAGATATCATTCCGCGTATCACGATATAGCTATAATATGAATATAACGCACAGCCCTAATATTTGGCGTTATTAAAGTAGTACCATATTGTCCTTTATGACAGGTATAGGTAGATTGTTGGACTTTTTAATTGATGTACTATTAACATTTGGTTCAAAAGTTATCTTTCCAACTTATTAACTGCTAACTTTACAAGCCCTCAAAACACTTTTAAGTTAGCAACATTATCCTAATCATGTTTGCTTATATCAATAAAACGTAATATATACTAATACAAAGGTCACCAAATAATGTCCATCTAGTGTAATGCTAAGTGGTATAGAACATGTTCATTTTATTTTTTAAGTATCTTTTCTTCGTGCTGTCATTGTTTTTTTAAAAGAAACACAGCACTGAGTTCCTGTCATAGTGGCTATCACTGCCTATGCTAACAGCTTAGCTCTTTAGTTTAAATCATACACACTGCGGTTGCTTAAAGCATTACTTCTTGTCAGCCGATACAGTATTGTCTGTAGTTTATTTCTGACCAGTGACCACATCACAATCTTACGTCCACAGGAGTCAAGGCCTTCTCCAACTGGCCCACGATCCCCCAGGTGTACTTCAGCGGAGAGTTTGTGGGGGGGTGCGACATCCTGCTGCAGATGCATCAGAACGGAGATCTGGTGGAGGAGCTGAAGAAGTTGGGCATCAGCTCCTCACTGCTGGAGGCCGAGAAGGAATCCAAGTAGAGGATGAACGTCAAACAGCTGACCAGACAGAGGACACATTGATCAGGTCTAATCCTCCATGATGACGACGACAGATACACCATCTATAAAGCAGGCCTGGGCAAAGTTTACTCAACTTTCCAAGCAGTTGAGTGGCAGCACTGTCATGGAAATCTTTACTATGTTTTATACGTAAACAGAGCTGCACTGCTAATACACTTCTGAATGTGCACAGATCATGTACCTGAGAGGTGAGGACTTTAAACTAGGAAGAATAAAAAGGGTCAACAGTGTCTCCACAGCATTTTCTAATTCATTTCTCATCTTTCTAGAGGCTGATTATTTTTGGGTTATTTAGAAAAACACAACAATGACAAAATCACTCTTTAACTTTATATTAAAAACTTGTTAGCATTCTTTAAAGTCATGTTTCTGGCCACAAAATGTCCTATTCACTTTCTATTTAACTGGGTTGGAAAAATGTTTAGCTCTTTAGCTGCACCAAACACTACACTGGTTAGTTTCTAACTGTGAATATCTGCCACGTGGTACTGGGCATCTAGCAGACACTATGTTGATCAGAGTTTGGGGGCCAGAAAACCACAACAAAGTTCTGGAAGACGTCGTCAAGCTTTATATGGTGATCATTCTATGTGTTTAGGTCAATAGGAGGAACCTCTTTTGCATAACAAACAGTAATTCATCAAAAATAAATTGTTGCTTATATCAGCTTTAATTTTCCCTTAACAAATGGTGGGAAACGTTGTCCTTTGCCGTCTGCTTCCTACTATGTGAATGCTTTTCAATCATCCTGATTCTCTAAATGCTAAATAGCAGACCTTTTTTCAAACAATAGAAACCGCTAAGTTGGCCTAATTTAGAGGCTTTTTGTAATAAATTCAGTAATGAACATCCAGATATGACCACACTGTTGGAGAGGAAATCATTTTGAAACCAGGTTGGACCTGCCTGAGGGAGACTTTCAGCTTCCCTCCCTGTGTTATTTAATTAGTTTACACAAGAACTCTGGCAAACCTCTGTCATGTTGACCTCTAAAAGCTCCACTAGCTAACTGTCTACCTTTTTTCCCCAAGCCCCAGTCTGTTTAAGACCAGATAAGCCTCATGGTACACTTGTTAACATCTATATAACTGTGCTTGGGTCACACCACAAAAATCTGTCATCATACTATAAAGCTTCTAAATGCACTGCCTGTAACTTCCTTTATCTAGAAGGAAGAACAACCACGGAGCAATACTCGTAATTGGTCAGAAAGTATCCTTTATGTATAATTATATCTCTTCAAAAATGGACTTTTGTAGTGGAGGTCACTACAGTCATGGATGCACTGTCCATGACTGAGGAATACAGTGGTGCAGGAATAAGTCCTAAAACCCAGGAATGAGTCAGCATTTTACCACTTCCCGCGTCTCTAAGTCAACATTTTTGTTTGTGGTTTTTGGTTAGTTGCTTAATACAAGGTCTGTGGTTAACACAAGCTGAAGATATTTTGTTCTGTGACATTAAATATGTTAGTAAGTGCAAATGTGTAAATGCTCAAAGCTTTTAATGCGTTGTGAAAACTGCGGTTGCTAACAGGATGTTCGTTTTTAGCCTAGCGTTAGCTCTATACTTCTCTCGATTGCATTTATGCTTAAAAGAATCATTCAGTGGTGTTAATATTTGGATATTATCCTGCTGAACAACATTTCGTAGTATCATAAATGTGTTTACCAAAGATCTTATTTTCTACAATATTTCTAACACCATTACTTTTTGACAACCCACAAAAAAAGGTCATCACTCTACCACTATTGTCGCCTGTTTGTTCTTCCTGACACACACACACACACACACACACACACACACACACACACACACACACACACACACACACACACACACACACACACACACACACACACACACACACACACACACACACACACACACACACACACACACACACACACACACACACACACACACACACACACACACACACACACACACACACTTAAAGAGCAACCGCTGAAACGCAACAAACCGTGATACATTTTCTCTTTTTCCCCGAAGACGGCACGCGGACAAACAGGAGCAGTTCAACGTTTGTTGCGTCTGTGGTATATGTTAATTTATCACTGAAGGAAAAAGACAAGTTTTATTTTTTGGAGGTGTATTTGTTGAGTCTAACCCCTTATGTTCCTTCTGCTGCACACAGCTGTATTATCAAAGCAATGGTCATGTAATACACTGTAAGATATTGTACATTGAAAGCATATTATGAAATGCATTTGAGCTGCATGTGAACCCTTCACCTATTTTGTGACAAATAAAAAGCCAATCCAGAGTTGTTTTTGTTTTTCTAACCAACTTTCAGAGAGGGCCTAATTTCAGTTTTGAGTTTTCAGGCTAATGTACAGATTCTGTTTAACAGTATCTGTCCAACGTTAGAAAATGTAACCGGGATAATACCCATAGTTTTTCAATCTAGCAAAACAAATGTTTATTTTCCCATCGTTTGACTGATACATTGACTAATTGTTTCACCTCTAAATATGACTACTCTCAATCATAAGCACAATTTATTTTCTAAAGTATGTCAAATGTATCAGTTATTATAAAGTGAATCTACATTGCCTGGCTAAATTCTGTCTTTTACCTTTTTTTGTTAGAATGATTTGTTTTATCAAAAAATATTAAGCATGGAATTCCGTCATGCTTTTTGTAGATATACGCAGCTACACAATTAAGAGTATTGCTAACAAAAAACGAAATGAGTAAACTGAGAGGTCTTTTTTCAAATAAGAATATTGACCTTTCCAAACTATTACAGTACATGACCTAGATTTGAGCCAAAGTATAAATATCAATCATTAAACCTCCTCAGTTTGACCTGTGGAGGAAGGTTTAATGATTGGTAGATGTGCCAGAAAGTGAGCCATCATCCATGTTTTATTCAATTGTGTGCTTTTTCCTGCAATTACAAATGTAAAAAAGGGCCAAT
Source organism: Notothenia rossii (assembly GCF_949606895.1). Classification (NCBI taxonomy): domain Eukaryota; kingdom Metazoa; phylum Chordata; class Actinopteri; order Perciformes; family Nototheniidae; genus Notothenia; species Notothenia rossii. Next base: position 57,178,763 of record NC_136906.1, on the reverse strand, counting down.
TATTCCTTTTCAAAAGATCTCAGAACATCCAATTCAGATACAGCAGGAACATTTTGTTCTCTCTTCAAAGCACTGAACATGTTCCTACTTACGGTCTGAAAACCTGCAACATCTGATCACAAACACTGACAGGATCAGGGTTTAACCTATTTAAGGGTTTAAATACATTTTCAATAACATTTAAACATATGTTTACACTTTCTTATTTTTTAAAACCAAGTTGGATAACGTGAGATGCAAAGGACATTTGAATTGTTTTCTTTTGTGTTTCTCTATATTACAGTTTCCTGAATAAGGACAATGCAATGATATAAAACTCAGAGATGATCTAACAAAAACAATTTAAATTTTTAATACAAAATACTATTTTACAAAATATGGCTTGACAGTTACTGAGGTGGGACAGTCCAGTTCACAGCTCTTCGTCCTCCTCCACCATCATCATCTCTTTTTACCTTTGTAGTCCAATAAAGCAGAAAAACGAACAATACTGAGGCGTGATGAGGTCAGAGTTTCTGCAGGAAGCGCAGCACCAGGTCTCTCAGGGTGGTGCGCAGCGGCTCGTTGTTGTCACAGACGATGTGAGTCCCGTCCTCCTCCAGCTGGATCAGAGTGTCCTCCGCCTGCAGGTGCAGAATGTGTCCGTCCGCCGTCTCCTCCACCTTCACTTCTGTGAAGCCGTGCTGCAGGGCGACAGATGAATGCATAAGCACGTTTTAAGGCGGGTTCATTCAGCAATGATGTGAAAATGTCACACAAAAAAGGCCTGAGTGAATGTTATACTGGTGTCATGCGAAAATGTTACATAAAGTGTCTGTAATGCTTGTGGATTTATAGTTTTTATAGCTAATTAAATTGAACAGACTGTGCCATGATGAAAAGCAGCAGGTGTTTTTTGAAAACTTTACAGAAGGCTTCTGAAGGACGTGGGCCTGTGCATTCCTGCATCTGTGATCAAATCGTTGACCCTTTCTATAAAAACTACTAATCCTAAGAGTTTCAAATGAGGTAAAAATAATTTAACAGCTGGCTGCTAAATAATCAATTAGGGCAACAGGATTTTTGAAAACATGATTTTCTATGATGTTGCATTTGCGATGTGATTAACGATATTGGGGATGTTATGGCATCATTATTCTATTCTACCATCATTGAAAGATATATTCAAATTGTGTGCATCACCTTTTAGTGTCCCAGTTTCCGATGTGTTTTGTATTTGCAGCGCTTTTATTAAACATTGGCCTGTTTTGTCAAGTTGATGAATGATTTCTAAAATGCTGCGCTTGTGTTGAGAAGTTGGTGAAGATGCATCTTCATGTGCATGTGTTTTGGAAAATCGTTTTTTTGCAGCTCTTTTCTCCGAATGGAAAAGTTTTAGGCCGTTGTAGCGCTTTTGCATCTTTTGACCCCCGTAGATATGTACCAAACAAAGACGTATTTATTAAGTCTGTAGAATATGAATTGTAGGCCAGGACACATTCTGTAACAAATACTATCTCATATTGAGATATGTTTACATTTAGATGAATTGTGCAGCCCTACAAACAACACTGAGGCTCCCATGAATGTCTGCAGATTTCTCACCTTTTGCAGCGTGGCAAGGAAGGCCTCCAGGGGCACAGCTCCACTCAGCAGGGTTTTGGGGGCCAGCACTGCCGGAGGCTCCTCCAGCACCCGCTTCCTCTTCTTGCTGGGGGCCACTGGAGGGGGTTTGGGCACCAACTGGCAGCACAAGAGAGGGAAAAACATCAGCAAATATTTTTATATTTACACACTGGTATGTGTATTATGTGGCACAGATTCACAGGACCCACCTGCAGTGTGTGCTTGTTGTCTTTGGAGTGCAGCACTGCAGACACCGTTGCTAGGGAGACGCCGGGTTTGATCTCGGAGGGCACCAAGGAGTTGGCCAGCTACGAGAGGAAGAATCAGACATTTAGGACACCTGTGCTCTGATAGAATTCTATTCACCATATGTCATCGCCTCCTGCCAACACATGAGACAATTTCAAATATGCTCTTACATCTGAGTCCAAAGGTTTTATCTTTTATTCAACAACCGGAGACAAGCTGAGGAAGAATAGAACATGAGTGACAGCTGTGATGCGACTCACCTCCGGCAGGATGTAGACGCGCTCGTAGCGGCGTCTGTGGGGCAGGTTGAGCACAGAGCAGCGCCTGTAGGGCATGGGGGGGGGCTGCAGCTCCAGCATGAGATCAGAGCGGTGGGACTGGGTCAGGGGGGGCTGGGTGTACTGCTCCGGACACACCACATGGAGGGGCTGCAGCACACAGGGAAATTAAAATCATCAATAGTGATTCAGCTGATTTGGCCACCGATTGAAATATTCTACAATTAAAATATATGAATTGTAACATTTATATATTTGCAGTGTTACTCACTGAGCTTTTCTTACTGCTGCAGATCCACATTAAAAGCATTTAACTGGCTGACAAACTTTAGATTACTTTTATTATGAAAGATTTACAGGAAATGCAAACTGTGTGCCAAGTCCCAAAAATCCACTACATTCGGTTGATAAAGTGAGGAGTTTTAGACAAAATGACATAATTCAAGATTTACAGGGTCACCTGAAACACTTAATGTTGTCGTTTGTGCGTTGCCTATTGGCTTATAAAACTTTTTTTTATTTCCTGTTTCAGCCACAGGACTGGTGCTGACACTAATTGATTATTTGTGTTATTGCATAACTGTCCTTTCAATAGTTTTGCATGCAAGTACACAAAATATAAGAAAAAAAATGAACATGAGGCAGTCAATTCTGAGCTGGACAAACTTGAAATGTTCTGCCTTAAACTATAAGACTCCCTGTTCAGGTAGGTGCAATCCATTGTACTTCTTTTCCTTAGAATTCCTCAAGTGGAAAGTGCTAACAGTACATTATCTCTATTAATCAAAGGGGTTGGTAACATGACAAACCTGACCTGGACTTCCTTGAGCAGCTTTGACACCTGGTGGAAGTTGAGCCGTGTGTCAATGGGACAGTAAACACATTTCATGGCCAGCGGCTGGTAGGGAGCCAGAGCGTCCAGGTAGGAGAAGTCTGGCTCTGGTGGTGTGAAAGAAGAGTCAGAGAGGCATGTAGCAGCAGAGCATAGAGTGAGTCTTGAGAGGCTAGCGGTGCTTGTAATAGAATGATATTTACCAGTGAAGATGATGGTGTTGATGCTGGATTTGCCCCACAGCTCCATGAAGTGAACCACGTCCCCGAAGCGCAGAGAGGGGTGACCCGTGAACACAACGCAGGGCTGCCGGAACTCACTGCTGAAGTCTCCGTGGATACTGGGGTAGTGCTTCAGCTTATTGGTTTGGATCAACTGGAAGGGGGTGCAAGACAGAAGTCAACGTTATCATTTCCTGTATATTCACATAACCGTTAAGACAACATTACTATAGAGTGGCGAAGTCCCTCCCCTTCTGGGGGAGCTCCATGGGACCTTATTTCGGAAAAATTATGTATTGAAGTCAATGGAGAGAGAAAGATTATCTTTCGATCCCGTTTGAATTGAGCCACGAATTACACATATGATGTTTGACAATAAAATGTATATTAAAATATACTTCCTAAATGTACATTTGTACACAGGTGTTGCAATGGATTTTAAGTGAATATTTAGGGTAGTACTGATGTTGAAAAGAGCATTTAGCTTCTCTTTGAAAGCATGCATTTATAGTGAACACATACAATACATTGAACACTGCGAGATACTGATGTCATATAACTGATTATGAAATGAGAAATCATCTCTAAGTTATTTATTCTCTTGCAGGGTAAGTTTGGTGCTCATTTGCCAGTATACAAAACATATATAAATCAGGATTTCTAACTATCCACTATCTCCGAAATGAAGTGTAGAAGAAGCAGCAGGACTCACCTCTGCGTGGGGGAATGGGGGCTCTGGAAGATACACCTTTGATTGCTTGTTGTGGCACAACCTAAGAAAAGAAGGAGGAAATGGTCAATCTAATCAGAATGTCCCAGAAAAATCTTGGAAAACAAGCAAAAGCTGGCTTAAACAAGTATGATTGTAGGTATCCATAACAGTGTTAGCCAATCAGCACTGCTGTAAATATGCATGGTTTGAAATGTGTTTTTGAATATATTAACACGCTTTTGAACTAACATTCAAATCAAGAGATAAACTATTTACATGCATGACAAGACTTTAGTCGGAGGCAACGCACCAATTTAACAGAAAAGTATCATCAGTAGAGACTGTGCTGCAGCAGCCTACAGCTTTTTACAGACTAACACTTATATTGGCTGTTGCATCTCCATTATTATAATTGTGGAAAGAAAAAGAAAAATCACAGGTAGAACCAAGAAAGGCACTCATAAAACTAAGACCTCTGTCAAGACCATGCCCAAGTAGTAATATTCTTTAAGATGATTAAAAATGAGTGCTGCATAATTTAAAAACATTTCAATGAGTTCGTCCTTTGCCCGTGAACACCGCCACCAGGTTTCATTCAAATTAGGCAAGCACTTTTGTTTTATCCTGCTGACAAACCAAAATGAAAATGTGTTTGTTTGTCTAGGTACTGTTCAACAACAGATTTCTAAATTGGGGATATGTTAACAAACAGCATCTCACCATTCAGCGAAGATCTGAGAGAACTCCAGCGAGCTGTTGGCAACGGGGGAGATGAAGTAGAAGGGCGTGGTCCCCAGGTTGGCGCTGTCGATGAACTGGTACAGACACTCCAGCAGGTCGTAGATCACCCCCGAGGAGTAGCAGGGCACCAGCACGTTGCCTCCTGCTCGAATCGTCATGGCTACAGGCACGGATAAATAATAAATACTACATTACTAAATGAAAACACTCAAAATCAACAAAGAAAGAGTATTTTAATGTCATACGCTCTATAAACATGTACTTTTTCATATCATAAAACTTTAATAAAAAAGTACATAAGGACTAACCAAGGTTGCTGCAGAATTCTCCCAGCATGCCGTCTGGGTTGGCGGTGGGCATCTGGGTGAGGCCGGTCAGAATCAGAACGTCACTGTTCTTTAGGGAGCTCTGGTCCATTGGCTAGGAGGAGAAAAAGAGATACATTTACACCAGGGGCCGCATTCACAAAGGATCTTAGGGCTAAAAGTGGCTCCTAACTGGCGAATTTAGGAGAAACTCCTAAACATAATGGGCGTGTCAGTCTTAAATTTAGGACTCCTAATTTTATTCACTAAGAGCAATTCACAAAGTATTTTAGGCCTAAAAGTAGCACCTAAGTTTAGGAGAGCTTAAAAGTCCTCGAGAGGACTCCTAACTCAGTAAGACCTATTCACAAAGAATCTGAAAATGGCTGCGAGACGAGATGTTTTGGAGACAATGGAAGACTGTGAATTGATCAAGAGATATAGGCTAAATCGTGAGGGTATCAAACTTGTTGTGGAATTAGTGCGGGATGCAATAACATCCCCGACTAACAGGAATAACCCGATTAGTCCGGAAATAAAATGTTTGGCAACACTACGATATTTAGCAACAGGGAAAATGCAACTTTGCAATGCCGACGATTTAGGAATATCGCAACCATCAGTCAGCCGTGCCATAAACCAAACCATCAACGCGCTCTCTAGACCACATATCATCCAACAGTTTATCCGGTTTCCTTTGGACAGTCAACAACTACACAGGATCAAAGCCAACTTCATGGCAATTGCAGGTATGCCCGGTGCGGTCGGTGCTATTGACGGGACGCACATAAAAATAATTGCGCCATCAAAAGATGAGGACGTGTTCGTCAATAGAAAGAAAGTACATTCCATCAAAACACAGATTGTTTTCATTCATCATGATAGGGGGACTTGGACGGCGGTATGGGCTGTTATTGAAAGTGTTTAAGTGCTGGAAATATGCTCATTGGATAATAGTTTGCAGGGTGCTTTTAATTGCCCCCTTGATTTAATGCAATTTACGTATTTTTATTGTTTGCTCTCTCTCTTTAACGTGCATATACAACGTCATTATCGTGGTCTGCACAAACTTGTCATCATGCCTGTATTCTGCTAACTGCACTGTCCATAACTATTTGATAGGAATACATTTCTAGCCTAGGCTATTTCCTTGTTTTTCGGTGATTTAGTGGGCTCGTTTGTGGGATGTTGCGGATGAGTTTCACCGAGTTCGCCTGCTCTGAACAACCAATCACCGTACTGACCGCTTCTAAACTCATGCACGAGAATCGACGTAATCCATAGCAACGGCGCGTCACTCTTAGTTCACTCTTAGTGATTTATCCTTAGTATGAGTAGGTCTCAGCGGCTTTGTGAATAATTTTTAAGAAAAAACTCCTACGTAAAATATTTTAGCGCGAGTTAGGAGCACTCCTAGCGGTAAGATAAAATGCTTTGTGAATACGGCCCCGGATCTGTAAAGCTGTTCCAGTTTCTTTTTAAAGATGATTTATTTGCACCAGCATAGGTGCACTACGAAAGAGATAGATTTGAAAGGGGGAGATAGAAGGGATGACATGTGAAAGGAGAGTAAGTAAGTCTCAGTACATGGGCTTCTGCATATTCTGGTACCAGACACGATTGGTTTACAAAGAGGTTCATTTTTTCTCAAGCATTTGCTCAAATAAGTTAGATAGAGCTCAGAGGGGAAATAACTGACGTTTGAAAGTTTACATAATAAGGTTTGATTATCTTCTTAGTTTACAGATTGTTTGGAAAGACAGTTCAACCCTGAATAAATATTTGTATTCTCACCTGTTGTGCTTTTTATCTAGATTGTTTTTGTGTGAGATACAGAGTTTTTGAGATATCTGCTTTTTCTCGAACATTGTGAAGCTAAAAGTGGAAAAATAATAAATTATAAAAACTATTCAGAAATGTCTCTTTCCAGAAATCATAATTGGTTACTTATGTCAATCCATAGACCTAGTTCTCACCAGAAAATATATACATTTTCTTCCTACCATATTAAAGCAGCCAACTGTATCACAACACTAAAGGACGCACGCATCTATTCTGAGGATTGCATTTATTATCATCTCGCACTGTCACAAGCAGGCTTGCAAAAACTTAATATTTCATTATTATTTCATTATTTGGGGATGAACTCTCCCTTTGCAAATCTGCCATGTTAATTTAAATGTACTTCACATATATACACCTAGAATTAAGTAATATTAAGTGAAACTGCAAGACGAGGACAGAACACATTTCCTTACGGGGACAATAACATGCATTCTATTGTATGTAAAGATCTGTATCACATTTGGGGTGCTTGCAGGTTTTTTCTTTTTATGCCCATAATGTGTGATTTCCTCTAGCGTTAGAAATACCTGTGGATGTGTGGTGAGTAGGGAAGAACCCGACACATAGGAAACCTTCTCATGATGAGACTGGATGATCCAGTTAGAGCTGCCCAAAGAGTAACCGGAGCTTAAAGGGGAGACCTGTACCGCTCCAAACAACTCCTGGAGACAGAGAGAAGTTGTCAATAGGAGACAACAAAAATATATAAAAACTGAAAACGACAAGTATTTTAATAGCATGTAAAAGCATAACAATCCTGCAACACAGTGTGTACAGGATTGTGCATGAGAAAAACACTAATGTGCAAATGAAATGAAAACCATGCTCTTTTTCCTTTGAGTATTAACTAGATAAGAAGAATATATACTAATTATTACATGCACATTTCAACGGAGGCTCTCCAAACTTTACTAACTTTTTATTGCAAATACGCAACGTATTTTGAAAATAGTGCACGGAAATGGGCCATACACATGCACAATTGTTACATCTTGATTGTTGATTGTAACTGCAAAATAACATTTAACACAAATAGAAGTTAATAGCTGTAAGGAAAATTATTGAATACATCATTCACGTTCTTCAAACAAAGATATGGTCTGTATTAGTATGGTTTAGTTAGAAGAAGAATTTGAGTTCTTACCACTTTCTGAGAATATCCCACAAGCTGCACTTTGCTGAGAGCCGAGTTGACCTCCTGAATGCTGTAGCTTCGTTTCCACGCCCACACATCTACTACATCCTTCAGGGGCCCAGGGAGCATCCTGATATAATAAACTTATATGAGAATCATAGTGTATTGTGGTAAATGCATTTGCTGGAATGTAACTGTAAACCAAAGCAAAACAAGATAAATAGAGGCAAAGACAAAAAAGCTAATATTAGATTTTCTTTTACGTATATGGTTTCCAATGTGACATTTTATCCTTTGAAATAAATACTTTCCACATCTACATATAGGTAGCCCTTCTATATGTACCCACGGATAATCTTTTTAAAGTATTTTGCATAATCTTTTGGTTTTGTTTATTCACATAAAAGTTTTCCTACCTCTGCATTTCCTTATTTTTCCAGCAGGTGGCAGACTGGGCTTTGGGAACTCTCTCCATGAAGTTCACCAGCTCCTCCATAAACAGTCTGAGGAAAAGAACAGTCAGCATTATGAAAACATCCAGAAAACCCAGCCACTGTCCTTGGTTAACAACAGAACATAAGCCATAACATCATACATTATCCTTCAAACTAAGAAACACAAAATGAATAGTTAGACTTCTTTAGACCTGTGGCTTCAAAAACATTATGAAAATGGAAAGCATTATGCAAATAAAATGCACATTTTTCATTAAATTAACAAAAAAACAATATGACAAAGTTCAAATGTATTTTGTCTCTATACCTGCCAATGGTCAGCGTGGGTTCTGTGGCGTAGACTGTCCCAGTGAAGCCGGTGTGTTCAGTGATGTAGGGCAGGGCCATCATACAGTGGTAGTTAGAGATCAGGATGACATCAATGGTGGACAGATCCAGCAGTTCTCTCTGTGGCAAACGGGAGAAAAGGTTTATCGAGACCAAATGTGTTATTATTCTAGGTAGGGCATTTATTGTAACTTACATTAATATACTAGAATGTGGAAGGAAAAGTGAAGAAAAGTGATCATAAACAAAACTAAAATAGGCAGGCTATCCTCTTGGTTCCCTTTTCTATGCTAGCATCATTATAATTTCCTTCCTCCAAATCATTTATTTGAAGCATTAAATTGATTACTAAAGTAATACAGACTTGCATAAATATATTGTATGTGTGGCAGCAGAGTGTACTACCTCAGGGAGACAGAACTCTGGCTGTGAGTCCACAAACACTCTTCCTGCACACTCCTTCAGCTCCTACAAATTGAGAAAAAACAATGCGTTTACTTTTTTGACAAACAAATCTTGTGTTTGCACTTTACAGTCACTAGAAAAATAAATAATATAAGGCTAACCAAAAAATAAACAAGTTCAGAAACAGCTTAAATTCAAATGGTGAACTAAATACAACTCAAGCAACTTTTCCAACCTTCTGAAGGTTAGCTGATCCATCCTTAGAGACCCAACCAGGAAGCTTGGAGAGTCTGGGGCTGAGAACAAATAACGAATTCATCTAATCACAACAAGAACTCCAGTATTATATTAATCAATCAATAAATGAAAGCATTACTTCTGTGCTCACCTGTGCACCAGAGGAAGGGGCAGGAAGTTGAGGACAGAGGTGGTGTCCAGCCCACAGTCCAGCATGATAGTGGTGGATTTGAACTTGAGGACATTGCAAGGCAGTGTAGGATGACCAGAGAGACAATACTGAGAGAAGGGAAAGCAATGACATTACGAGACATGCATTATTCAGATCACATTTAGTACAGGCAGAGAATCTGTATGTCACTCAGACAAACAACTCTAAAATTAGTCTCATTGTAACAACACAATGCTCCTTTCATTAACAGTATATTAGTACCACTGGGTACTGTATACATTCACTTGTATAGCTGAGGCTGGGTAGTTAAGGTTAGCCTCACAGGATGATGGGAACCATGGATGTATGAGGACAGGACCAAACAGGGCTATTAGCTGCTAAGCTAACAGAGTAACTATAACTTAAGATATGGTAAACGATTTAGTAGCGCAGCGGTATCATCAGCTTGGCATGACTTTACTGTGTTAATACGGCTCACAGTCTGTTAACTCACCAATTTCATGTTTAACGCAGATTTATGAACATTTGTTATCTTTACTCGGCTATGCTAACACTGCATCCTCCTGCAGTGTTTTCAGGACTCCGCTCGTTTGGTTTCTCTGACGCTCGCCCTCTGCTGCCCTCTACATGTGCGGAGTGCTACTTAAGATACAGTAAATACATTATACAGGCAAGCTAATTATTAGCACCTTGTTGATGTTTGAAACTGCCAAGAAAAGCCAGTATGCTTCACAAAATGTTAAAAACATGTCAACCAAAGCGTCGATAACTGCTGTCAACAAATGCACGTGCGCATAGTGCTGTCAGTCACGTTCGCAGGCTCAAGCCAGAGCCATACAACACTCAGTTTAAGAAAAACTGAAAGGTGTAGTGAAAACATTATCATGATAATATGTCAGCCCGATACATGGGATACATGACGTTGTATTGTGTTGACTTTAGAGGCTGTTGTTAGCCACCCAGCGGTGGGGCGGCTGCTAAATAAACACTCCATTCACTACTTTGGTTTGGCCCCCTCCCATGCTAGTAGCTGCTAGCTAACCACAGAAACTAACGACCGACTAAGGACTCCCGAGTGACTCCTATCGGTATATGGAAATTAAATTGGTCACGTAACAATGTTGCGAAACTAATGTAGTAACACTTGGCACCCAGCTTTTTCAGTTTTTCCGGTAGGTCTCTCCTTTTTGTTAAATAGATCTACTGATGTTTTTGTGGCTAGCAGCTTATCAGAAGATACCGAGGTTATCTCGGTTTAGACGCTACTGAGGTCGATGTTTTCTCATGGAGGACTTGTACAGTTATTAGCCAAGAGGATATACGAGTGGGCAAGGACAGGTAGGGGTTGAAACGCCACATTGTTACCGTCAAATAAACGTGTATATAGCTAGTTGAAAACAGCTGTAATGTTACGCATGGCTATTACATCAATGTACACTTCGGCATGCAATGACAACAGGTGGATCAACTCAGGTAGTAGAAGTAATCTGATATTGTACTTAAGTAAAAGTAGAAATACCAGAGTGTATGAATACTAAATTGGCATCAAAATATACTCAAAGTACCAAAAGTTAAAGTAGTCGTTATGCTGATTGGCCCATTTCAGAATAGTATATATTATATGTTTTGATTATAATTATTGATCATTAAAGTGTTATCAAAGCTGGTAAAGGTGCAGCTAGTATACTTTGTAAACTGCAGGGTAGCTTGTGAATTTACTCCATGTGTAACCAAAGTCTGATTTAAGAATTGTTTTGATGTCACATTATTAATCCATCGTTAAAACATCACTAGTAATGTGCAGAGATGGTGAGCATTTTTATACTGTTTAATAAGTGTATACAATTTAAACTATCCATAACTCTTTGTTATTTAAAATGCACAGCCTGAAACCAGAATCATCTGTGAGTGGTTTTTCTTTTTTGCCAAGTCATGTTAGGTCAAGATCAGGTAATCTTCACTGTCACATAGTCATTACTTCCTGTCGAGTGTGACAGGGTGTTTCTATCAAACAAGTCTATCTGTCTTTGTCAGACCACAGGAGGTACGCACTCGGTTTGTTCGCCATGGGGAACACCTGCAGTAATCATCTTGGGATTCCTCAAGGCAAGGGCCCTAATGCTGTGGGGTGCACTGACTTCATGATGGACCACACCGCTCAGGTAAAAGCAGATAAAGACACCATCTTTATGGCTAAATATGTTACTATTTATTTAGATATAACATGTGAAATTATTCAACTGTGCAATACTCATATCACTTAGGAACGTTACTCTAATACACTGTACATCTAGAGCAAACATGTAGCATTAATATCTATATTTATTCTGATACACAAATGTATTTATTGTAGCACATTTTTAGTTCTGATGTTTATATAAATCATTTTTATTTTTATTATTTTTTCGAAATAATGGAGCAACCTTTATGAAACACATTTTCCCCCCTGGGATAAATACAATTATTCTGATTCTGATCCGGATGGAGAAATATCATATTTTCTTCCCAAAAAGGAAAAAGAGATACATTGGAAATAAATATGATTAATCTAGAATACCACTGAATTACAGCATTGTTTAAAGCCACAGTACATTTATTTGATATGGACAGCACACCTAGATATATTTTCTACTGTTGGATCACAGCTAATGTAGCTGCTATTAATCTGTTTAGTTAGCAGGATTAAGAAGGTGTAACTCATTCCATTATGACCTGCATTAGTTACACTCAGCAGTTCAACAAAGAGTTTCAAAGTTCAACATGATTACGATACAGAAACTGTACCAAAAATATATCATGAAATATGTTTGAGACCCAGACAAACAGTATTTGTTTGCTTTATTCTGCATGCACATTTAAAGAGTAAGTGTCAGCTAATAACACTGTTTTTTTATCTGTTTTCCGCTTACAGGGGAGCTTCTTCCGGCTTTACTATCCTTGTCAAGAGACTGAAAAACCTGACAGACCAGACTGGGTTCCGTGTGTGGAATATTTTAATGGTCTGGCAGATTTTATGAAGATAAACAGGAGTCTCAGTGAAAGGATTTTCAACTACCTCTTTGGTGATTATACTCAAATAATAACAAGCGCAAGTTTTAAACAAGTTTATGCTGCCTTAACTCGTCTTTCCTGGACCAGACTAGGACTCTTCACATGTTTTCGTTTATGTAATACACAAGTAACATACTTTACCCCTAAACCCTAAAGTGTTTCAAGATGTTTTAGACTTTAGAATGTTTTTCCAAGCAGACAAATTATAATTTCTATGTATATCTTCTATTCTAAGTCTGCTAAAGAACTTTCTTGCATGAAGTAATTTGTATTTTTATCAAAGTGATTTTTCGAATTTTAAGTTTTCATATTTTCTTTGAATTCAACTAAAATGATAAATTAACCAACTGTGGTGAGTTTCAGTTATGCAAGTTCATTTTCTCACTGGGAACCAGCAGTTTTTTAAAAGGAGTGTAAGTTTCCAAAACCATAGTATGCTTTTGGAAATCGTTATCAGTTATAAAGCATCTCCATATCCTTTAGCAAAGTAGATCAAATTGATCAAAACAGTGGTGTTGTGCTTTAAGAACTCATGTTTTGTCGTTTGTTTTCAGGGTCCTTCAAGATTCCAGCCTCCTTGGACGCTCCCTTTAAATCCAATGAAAAATGTCCAGTAGTTATCTTCTCCCACGGCCTTGGAGCTTTTAGGTATAAACATGAACTCCTTCAGTATTAACTCATTGTTGATTATGTTCACTTATCAGCTTCTACGAATGGTGTGATTAATATCTCTCTTGTTTACGCTTGCTAGGACTTTGTATTCAGCTATATGTGCAGAATTGGCCTCTCAGGGCTTCATCGTGGCGTCTGTGGAACACAGGTATTTTTCAAAGTTTATTTTTATTTAAATACCCGTAACAAAACAACAATATCACGACATCTAGATATGACCCCAAAAAAATCGGAAAAAACTCAAATGACACAAAAACGAAACAACTAAGTACTAGACTAATTAAAATACATTAAGAAACTAAACTACAAATATGACAAATTGTGCTAGTAAGTGTTTTATATAGTCACACTCCCCCGTAAAAAACTTTCCCCCCCAATTTCCTGTTCTGTTATGCTACTTTTAAATTATATGTAGCGATAATCCTTTTGAAAAAGAAAAATGAATTTCTATGAGTATTCCTCTTGAGTATCAATATATATTGTGTAACTGACCATACCATTACAGTTAATGATATGAAAGGAAATCAGCTATGCCATCTAGTATATTTATTTAAAAAAACAAGCCTAGTTTTTAAAAAAGTATTACCTATTAAAAGTCTCTTAACCATTCTCAGTTAATCCTTTGTTTACTTGATCGTGTATATGATTCTTTTTCAATAAATACACATAGCGCTTCTTGTTCAAACATCCCTAATGTTTTAGCTATAGATCTTTCTTGTCTCTTGTCAAACTGACATGTTTACTGAACAAAGAACATGTGGCAACCTGTTGGAGGACGTTGTAGCCATGCAAATAACATGGCAGTCTCCCCTGCTAGTGTTGGTCTGTTGATGTGAGCAGTAGGAGGGGACAGGCTGTGCAACAATAGTACGAACCAGCTCATCACATTTCTTTTCAGTATAGAGACAAGGGGACCGTATGGAGATGAACATAATGGCCACAGTTAGTCACTCTTGTGGGTTGAAGTGGTATTTAAATCCACAGAAAAAGACATGTGCCAGTGTTGTGACATCAGACAGACTTTGTTTCATGCTCAGAGGTCAGTCAGCCGACCAGCCACCGCTGCTTATGTCACGTTAGTATGTTGAGTCTGTTACCACAAACAAACCAGAACAGTCACAAAGAACGTTGGTTGTCTTCCAGCCTCATGAGTAATTCACCGTCGGGAGTATAAACAGGTTGAAAAAGGAGAAATTCAGGCTTTACACTCATGAGTCTGTAATAGATTGAGAACTAGTCAAAGATTTTGAATACGAAGATCACATATCAGATGTATTAATCAGATTATGTGTCTGTTTCTTATTTACTTGAAACAGTATGCATTAAACGGGCCATATTATACTTATTTTCAGGTTCCTATTTGTATTTTGTCCCTCTACAGTGACATGTCTCCATGCTTTTATGTTCATAAAGCTCTTTGTTGTTCTCATACTGCCTGTGCTGCAGCACCTGTTTTCACCCTCTGTCTGAAACCAGAGCCCAGTTTGCTCTGATTGGTTAGTAATCAACTGCTTAGAGATGTGTAGGAAATGTCCCATCCCTTAGCCAATAGAAGCACGAGTGTTACGTACACTAGGAATGTCTCTGTTATGGAAGTCAACAAAGGAATCTAATGGAAGCGTTTCAGGCAGGGGGGGGAGTGAGTGTGAGAGAAACTCCCTCTGGAGGGAACTTTGGGATTGTAGTCTTGGAAGACCATTTACATGCACAACAAACAAATAAAAACATTCCAGGAAAGGAAAACCCCCATAAGCATAACAGTTAAATGTTACCCATTCACCTACTCCATATTTTCTCTTTGCCTACAATTGTTGTAATGAGTCATTGTAAATATGACACAAAAGAAAGCAAGTTATCACATTTCAGAGGCTGCAACAAGAATATAAACAATGTCATAAGTCAATAAAACATTTTATTATACTTTTTTTGTACTCACTTTGACTCGGCGTATAAGGGCATAACATTCTTTTAACTTTTTTTCATACTCATTTGAGTTTAATTTTGCAACATTGTGCATTTCTGTATCACACAGAGACGAGTCGGCCTCGGCTACGTATTATTTACGTGAGAAGACAGAGTCGGAGAAGGCGGACAAGACCGTGTCCATCACCTCCACCTCGGCCCAGGACACCCTGATAGAAGAGTGGATGTACTACAGGAATCTGCAGCACGGAGAGAACGAGTTCACCCTCCGGAATAAACAGGTAACAAATCATACTGTAGTGTGGGAGAGGGGGTCAAAGTGCGAAATGTTGCTCAAAATAATGACAGCAAAAACATGTATTATCACTCTTTGTTAGAAAGGTAGAAAATACTTTATTCCTCTTTTATATTAAGTGGGTTGGTATAGTGCATGACACGGAGACAACTCTAACCACTATTTCTTTAATCTGATCTTTTGAACTTAAATCTTGGCATCTATGCCATCTTTATTGTTTGTAAATGCTACATTTGATTTAGAATAGTGCAGCGACGACACATTTTCATAGCTCCATCCTGAAAGTTAGCATTACAAGGGCTCCCTCGACAAAAGCCATTGGGATTATCCATCCAGTTTTGGAGTATAGCAGAAATTAGGATCTGTGGCAAACAGAACGCGTTTGTAGTTAGAAGGCCGATATAAGGTCCGTGGTTAACACAAGCTGAAAAGATCTGCACGTTTTGTTCTACCACATAAAATACCGCAGTAAATACTCCACTCATGAATGAGTCATATAAATAGTGGTTGCTAACAAGTGGCTAAAAAACATCACACCGCCACAAGTCCACCTTTAGCTTAGCGGTGGTGATGCGCGGCCATGTGACCGTGATGTAGTTCGTTTATATCATTACATTAGCTTTTTACTTCTGCCGATTGGATTTACGCTTAAAATGCGGAGATGATCCTACTGAACAAAATGTGTCAAGCATAATAAACGTTTGTTCCCATTGGTTTTAGTTGAGGGATCCCTTGCAATGCTAACTTACAAAAATACATCATCACAGCACCACTCAATAAACAAACTACATCACAGTTACATGACTTCATGTCAACACCGCTAAGATAAAGGAGGCTAATGTTTGGATAGATGACTTTTAGTAGTCTTCTTTAGTCACTTGTTTGTTGTTAAAACAGATTAAAATGTAGACTCTATTAATCTGAAGTTTTAAAGGCTTGGTTTTGTGACGTTATGGCTTTGTTTCTTCCCTTCTAACCTTTGTGAATTGTTGGCGTCATTCCCAGGTGAAGCAGAGAGCAGATGAATGCATTCTGGCTCTGGACAAACTCATGGAAATCAACTCAGGGATACCAGTGCAAAATGTTTTAAAATCTAAATTTGACTGGACAACTTTGGAGGTAACCTACTGAGATAATGTGACCTAGTTTTCATAGACTGTGAGTTTCTTTTGAACAGTAAATCATCCAACAGGCAGCAGCACATGCACACACTATAGAATTTAGAATAAGACAAGGAAATATGTGCCTAGTCCAGGTTTCAAACAAGCAGGATGTCCTCCAGCATGGGGAGCATTTCGACATGTATTCTTCCACTAATACATTCAAATGCAACTGTTGAATATTTCAACACTAGGCTCTCATCTCTGTGATGGAATTTTGTTGACAACCATTGAAATATACACAATGTCCTTTTACCTGTGCTCTGATGTCAGAACCTGGTGTTCACATGATAACAGCTGAGTTTTAACCTGTGTCCCCTCGTCCTTCCTGGTGTCCCCTCTCCCAGAACTCCATGGATCTGTGTCGGATCGCAGCGGTGGGGCATTCCTTCGGGGGAGCGACAGTCATCGAAGCTCTCTGCAAAGATGTTAAATTCAAGTATGTGAAATTACAATGAACATCCAGGTCTCCTACATTATCATAACCCATGTTCCTGAGAGGCAGTAACAACTAACAGGTTGTTAGGGTAAACATCTTAACCAAGATATCCCCATTAAACTTCCCCAGTTGCTTAATTTCAAGTTTTCTGAACGTTAAAATATGCAAATCCTATTATATATGTGCAGATATGCATACATTTCCAGGTAGAAATTTGAATATTACAAATAGGCCAGGTTCAACATTTATTAAGGTTTCATTTTGTTGACATTTTAAAGTCAGAAGACATTTTATAAACTAATTTGTATAACTCCATAAATCAGAGAAAAACAGCCATTGATTAGTTAAGACAAGTATTTCTCATATCACACTTTTTCTGAAATTGAATGTCTTAATATGCAATCAGAGCATTACAGTGGGGCAAAAAAGTATTTAGTCAGCCACCAATTGTGCAAGTTCTCCCACTTAAAAAGATGAGAGAGGCCTGTAATTGTTGTGGAGCCCCAGATCGAGGGAGATTATCAGTAGTCTTGTATGTCTTCCATTTTCTAATAATTGCTCCCACAGTTGATTTCTTCACACCAAGCTGCTTACCTATTGCAGATTCAGTCTTCCCAGCCTGGTGCAGGTCTACAATTTTGTTTCTGGTGTCCTTTGACAGCTCTTTGGTCTTGGCCATAGTGGAGTTTGGAGTGTGACTGTTTGAGGTTGTGGACAGGTGTCTTTTATACTGATAACGAGTTCAAACAGGTGCCATTAATAAAGTTAACAAGTGGAGGACAGAGGAGGCTCTTAAAGAAGAAGTTACAGGTCTGTGAGAGCCAGAAATCTTGTTTGTTTGTAGGTGACCAAATACTTGCTAATAAATTCTTTAAAAATCAGACAATGTGATTTTCTGGATTTTTTGTTGTTGTCATTTTGTCTCTCATAGTTGAGGTATACCTAGGATGAAAATTACAGGCCTCTCATCTTTTTAAGTGGGAGAACTTGCACAATTGGTGGCTGACTAAATACTTTTTTGCCTCACTGTATCTAGAGCAAATTGAAAATGAATTAAGGAGATATCTACAGACAAAGTAAGTTAAACAAACATCTACATTTCTGTGATGGATGTTTTCTTTACACTAATCTGAAAGAAGACATGTTATTGAAGCGTATCTCCGAACTGCCAGTGCATTTACTGTTGCTATACTTATTGCTTGCTTTACATTATCATTTTTCAGTATTTTCATTAACCTTACGTTCTCATCTCTCCTCCGTCAGGTGTGGCGTAGCCCTGGACGCCTGGATGTTCCCTCTGGACGATGAGATCTTTCCCCGGGTGAAGCAGCCCATCTTCTTCATCAACTCAGAGAAGTTCCAGTGGGCGGGAAACATCAGCCGAATGAAGAAGCTGGATTCAGCCGTCATTCAGAGGAAAATGATCACCATCAGGTACAACCAACAGAAACTCAGGGTGATCTGTAAAAATATCAGTTAGATTAATCCTTTTGGGGGGAGAAAAAACGAATACACGTGTGATGTTGTACTACACAGATGCATGACAAACAGGTTAGAGACATGAGAGGATGTTTTACCTTATGACATCATTTCTGAACGTTTGCCCGGAAGTTCCATAATTTTTCCAACGCTTAGCTAAAGTATTGACAAAGCACATTATGTGTGCTACACGGGCCATATGCTCGTATGTTAAAGATTCAAGGCTTTATTGTCATATGAACAGTAGCTACAGTGTAGATATGGCAATGAAAAACTGAAGTCCCAGGCTCCTCCAACAATGTAACATGAATAATATAGCACATAAAACAAATAAAACCAATACAATTGTGAAATAAATAACAGAAAAGAAATAAAATAGTGCAAGAGAATGTTGAAAGATGTGCAAGTAAATACAAATAAAGTTGAAATAGTGCAAGAAGAGTCTTTATACTGTACACGTAAATGGAATATGATATATAAATATATGGCAAGATGCAACAGATGAATGTTTATGGAGGCACTTTACAGAGTTCACGTGATTAATAGTCTTATTGCCTGTGGAATTAAACTGTCTCTGAGTCTGGTGGCTTTTGTCCTGATGTAGTAACCTTGCTGACACTATCATACTGCGAGCCGAGCGCTATCTGTCCACTATGTCCCACTCCTGTACATCTTCAAGAAACTGGAGGATGGCTTGTCAAAAGGCCTTTCTTCCGTTTTCATCACAACTAAAGCGAACAAGTGCAGGTGTGCTGTTACAGCGTGGTAGTGATGGTTCACACTGATGTCCAGTGGTCTCCAGTCGGTGCATCACATGTAGCGTGTGCAAGTCCGCTTCCATGAATTCTTTGCGATTCATGGTAAAAATCCATCAGAATCAAGTTTATTGCCAGGTACGTTTACACATACAAGGAATTTGCTTTGGTATAGGATAAGGATAATACAAAATAAGTATGTTTAAGAAAGAATTTAGCATTAAAAAAGGATACCAAAGACAAGTAAGCATGCTGGTATTAAGGGAGGAAATTGGGGTCAAACTCTGTTCTGTGACGTTTTTTTAATGCGTTAATGTTTCCAGATGAATTTCCAGCGTTAATGCATTAACAGCCCTTGTAAAAGTGTGTGGTTTCCTTACCCGATGTGTTCCCTCTGCAGAGGCACGGTCCACCAGAGTTTCCCGGACTTCACCTTCCTGACGGGGAACTGGATCGGCAAGCTGATGAAGCTGAAGGGAGAGATCGGCTCGCAGATCGCCATGGACCTGTGTAACCAAGCAACACTAGCCTTCCTGCAGCGCCATCTAGGTACGGACACGCACAACCCAATCTAGTGTCTCAGGTGTATAATTTGTGAAAGCCCCTTTTTGAACTCTGGATTTCGCAGGTCTACATAAGAACTTCGATCAGTGGGACGCTCTGATCGACGGGCAAGATCCAAATCTCATTCAAGGAACTAACGTTACCGTGCTTCAGTCTGCCATCTGATCACCCCTGAACCTTGGGAGTCAGCTGATCAGTCCAAAACGATTTCAAGCCAGGCCTACTAGGCTTTCCAAACAGAAAGAGAATCAACATTTTGGAGAAGGAATCAATAGGAAGGATATTCTCTACCTCATCAGCAAGAGTGGTTTGTTTTCCTCCATGGATAAAACACTCACTCAGCGTACCAGCGTTTGTTCCCTGAGGCCTGAATGTTGCTGAACACTTCTTTTTACTGTGACATCTTCACCATTAGCAGCCATTTCTGTAGACATAGGCTTTCCATCATTTTAGAGTGTATATAAACTGAGATATCATTTCAAATTATGTCTCTTTGGATGTGACCTTCCAAAAGAGACCAGCTACTCTTTGATTGCAGTGTGATTACGGAATAACGTCTACAATGAGGTAGCCAACCAATAGGTATTGTTAAAAAGATTGAAGACTTGTATGATTTTAGATAAATTATTAACCTATCCATGATATCAAACTAAATGTGTCCTTCCTGATTCAACAGGAGCAGCTACACAGTATGTAAATAGAGATCATTAAAAGCTTTAACACTAATAAGCTACATTGAGATACCATGTGCCTGAACTCGCAGTACTGTAATTCCTGGCTCTCAGCCTAACACTTTTATACATTAAATGTCTGAAATATCTGCCATAACACAAATCCAATAAATCTGCTTTGTATACAAATCCAGCTTTTGCCAATTCATTTACCCTTTATGCTTCATTTTCTTTTACCTCACACCCAAATATTTTATTACATGCTCTAGTTATTAAATGAAAATGTAATTGGTGGTATACTAAATGCCAGGGGGGAATTGAATGTCAATGAATAGCAACATTAATTTTGATGCATGTAAAAAATAAATTCTGCAGTGTCATTTATAACAAATATAAACCCAGACAAAAATTCCCAAAGCTGCCATTTCAATCATATAGATTATTTTCCAAGTTAAAAAAGTTATTTATTTGTTACATCTTTTGTTAACACAATGCCTTTTTTATTATTTATTTTTTATGGAAAATACTTTGAGAGAATAATTTTTTCTGTATATTGAAGGTGTAGCTAGCTAGGTGTAAAAACAATTTTTATGCGTTTACATTGTTGTGCCAGACCCCAGGGAAACTGCTTTCATTTGTGCCATAGGGCCACCACGACAAAACGACCTCATCTGATGGAAAATAATCAAAGTGATGTTCTGAAGTCCAAATGGAGATGCGTATTAGTAAACATAATCCATGGACAAGTTTAGGTGCCCTTTTTTCCTAGACTAATCTTACAATGTAACTGCTGAGAGAAACGGGTTAAAGCTGAATGAGAATCGTTAGAGCAGTGTTAGTGTTGGAGATGGAAACCTGCAGCTTATTGAAAATCTTTTCAGTTAGGAGACATTTTTACAAACCCCATCAATTTCGTTCAAAACCCACCAAATTATAAATAGAAAACCAGAGGAAAACAGATGTCATACCGGCACTTGTCTTCAATGAAACAAAAGCAAACCAAACACAAGCCCTTGCACTAGTTAAATCAGTCCCTTTGTCTAGCACAGGGGTCTGCAACCTTTTTGATCAAAAGAGCCATTTTGCTCCTTTTTCCCAAACATTTTTTGTCTGGAGCCGCAAAACATATTTCATAGCTTGATAGCTAATAAAATTGTATTTATTGCTATATCAGACAAAAACTGCAGTTTTTTTGCATTTATTAGGCTATTTATTACATTATATAAAACTGTTAACCTCTAATAAGAAACAAAGAACTCCTATAAGGAGAATTAAAAATAATACACAGGCCTACTTTAAAATAAATTAAACACAGCACTTGGGGAGTCCTCTGCACATTTGAAGGAAAAAAAAAATATTATTAAAATGGGCCCCCTTTGAAATAAATAAAACATATAGCTGCACCCTAAAAAGAATTAAAGGTAGGGTAGGTAAGAATGGAGAAACCAGCTCGAGTGTGCTAGAATTTGAAAATACACAACCGGAAAAAATATGCCTCCTCCAACACAAACGAACGCGCATCATCAATCAGGCCAGTCCACGAGATAAGTTTGTGCACAGATGGAAGGCTGACAGGCAGGTAGGCCATCCAGTTATTTTAGCCGGGCCGGCTAAATTGATTGGTCATGCTTTTTACAGCGCTACGGCTTCCACAGATGACATTTTTGTATGTATTTATTGTCAAAGCATTTAATATATTCATTGCTATCGGGACGTTAAGAGCATTCCATGGAATATAACAAAAAGTGTTTTCTGAAATAAATTACATACCCCATTGAATTATGACTGAAGATTTTCAGCTGTCTTCCTCTCCCTTGTTGTTCCTCGATACATAAAGGCTGCAGCACCGTTGACAACTTCTCTCTACATATCAAACATACCAGTAAACCAGCATCGTTTGCTGTGAAAGCATATAACTCTGTCCACACATAATAAAATCCTGTGTTCCTCCGGTACTTTTCTTTGATTTATCCATAGTTCGCTCATCGAGCCGGGGGTCAGGTTATTCGCCTCCAAGAAAAGGCGCTCGCGCGGGACCGTAGCAGGATGTGACGCATATTTTAGTTTACCTAATTAAAACCTTTTTATTTATGTGTCACAGTATCACCTCAAAATACAAGATACAAAACATTTTCAACCATGCAACAAAATATAAATAGTCCTACAAATACTTTTATTTTATTTCCTTCTTATTTTTGTCTAAGCTCAAGGGAGCCAGAGCAGAGGGCTTAAAGGACCGCCCGTGGGCCGCGGGTTGCCGACCCCTTGTCTAGCAGGTCAGACTCCCATTCACAACATCTCCAGCTGCCAAGGAAATGGACAAACATCAGAATCATAAACACTCGAGTAGTCGAACAAAATCAAGTCAATGCAGGTTGTGCGTGAAACAAAGAGACAAACTAAATGTCGACCGCTTTTACTTTCAGGAAATACTATATCATATTTCATTTATAGTAGTTTTCTTCTTTCTTAAAGTGGACCTTTGAAACATATTGTAGGGCCATACTTATATAAAACATTTTTTTTTTTTCAAAATACCAAACAGACCATGCATTTTAGCCATGCCTAATTTCGCTCTATTTGCTCTTTTCCAGCCCTGTTTTTGCAAGGGCTGATTCTGTGACGTAGCTTTAATGCAAATTAGCTACAGCTGACCACGCCCCCCTGCAGGAGAGGGGAGTGTGCTCAAAGATCAACTGCTGGGCTCTCAGAAGAGGGGGAGGAAAAGAGAGGCTCCGTCCCCCGTGTATTATTCTTATATTATATAGAGTCGTTATTCATTTGTTTTAAAGCTCAATAAATAAACAAGACCTTTGACCGGCACTTCTCTAATTTTGTCCGGAAGATTTAAACTTTAACGGACATGTTGACCGGCGAAAAAAACTGAAACTGAAACTCTGCCGCATGGTCCCTCGTTCCTTGGAAGAGGCGGATGTTTATTAGGGGTGCACCGAATGGGAAATTCTTGGCCGAAACCGATACCGAAAATATGAAACATTTGGCCGAAAACCGAATGCCGAAAATGATTTATATATAATGTATACATTTTTTACCAATGTTGTTCAGCTACCTGATTATGGAAAAAGACATGATTATGGCAAAACTTAACTTAAATAGTAATCACGAGTATGGTCCATAAAACATTGATTTAGCACTTTTGAATGCATACAGTAGGCCTACATTAATTCCAAGTCAAGTGCATTTTCTTTTCTCTGTAGGATAACTACAACAAAGTGCATTCAGAACAAAGCCAAGGTGCTTTAAAACGGCATAAACATCTAGGCCAGTAGGCCTACAACAAAATAGTGTAAATAAAGACTGTAACAGCCAGGCCTACAACAACAACTGACGTGTTGTTGTGATGACGTAATCAAAACGCGGCGAAAAGCACGGCGCACGACCATGCTCGCGGCTGGCTCACAGCCAACATGTCTGCTGCTTGGAGATATTTCAAAATATCAGAGAAAGAGGCGCGGATTGCGATTTGTAAAACGTGTTCAGCTGACATTTCTCGAGGGGGTTTTAACTGCAAAGACTTTCATCACTTCGGGATTACTCCACCACTTGAAATCAAACACCCGGACAAATATGCGGAGTATGATCAACGTAACCCTGTTCTCTGACATTCGGTGATATTTTCGGTTAAAAA